>NW_008620824.1:0-14505 GCF_000691845.1 Merops nubicus | reverse complement strand
GTTTTTTTACAACAAAATATTCTATGATGCTACAATTTTTAACTGTCACTCCAGCAAATCGTTTTTTCCTAAAGACTTTTTTTTTTTTTTTTTTAGAAGAAATTGTCATGAAAATTTTACTGCCTGCCTAATTTAAGTGTAGCTGTGCTGTGAGCATCAGACCCTTTCAGCAAAAGAAGTGTCTTCTCCTTAGCAGAGGTGCTATTTTGTGCTTACCATTATGGGAGAGGACCAAGCTGGAGAACATACACCACATGAAATAAAGGGCAGACGTTTTTGCAGTATATCCAAAAGAAAACTGCAACCTTGAGGTTGGATGGTGCTCAGATGGCTCATAGCTTAATCCCTGCATCCTCGTTGCTTAAGAGGGCAGCAGCAGTCTGCTACTTCTGTTGGCTGAGAGTAAGAATCTTCACCTTTGAGTGTAACAGAGGGCATCACTTTCAGTCCATTGCTCTTTTGAGGAGCTATGTGTGTCAAGGCTGAATACTCATCCTGTGGGAACTATAGAGGGAGCTACAACACCTGCCTTCTACTTGCTATCTTTTTTGACCAAAATAACCAGATATTGTGCACAAGCTTATAATGAAATGCATACATACTGTTTTTATCCAAGTAGGCTGAGCGAAACAAGGCTTTTGAGACAAATAGATTTCATGGCTTTGGTTTCCTTTAATGGAATTATTATTTTTTTACATGTGATTATTTTATACCGTAATTGTGGAAGATCTGTAATAATTGAGACAAACAGGTTTCTGATCCTAATTAATTTCCTTTGCCAAGCAGGAGGACAATGCTAATTCTTCCTTTTGAGCTAATGGATAGATGCCAGAGAAAGTTATGTTGACAGTGTATAATTTGCGAACTAGCACGTATTTTAAGTATTTTTATTTCTGGACAGGAAACAATCCATAGTCTGGATAATATTTTTCTTTGAAATGCAAGCCAAATCCTAGATTTACAGAGGGAACAACATGAAACACATTGTGTTTGAAATAACTGATTGACTTTTAGACTTACACATTAATAACATTAATTAACATTTATGAGTAAATGAAACATTATTTACATATAAACATTAATTAAGGTTAATATTCTTGCTCTAGACTTCATGACAATATCTCAGAGTGTATTTTTGAAGTGTTTTCAAGACCTGTATTCTACTTTTCTAAAAACAAAGTTCAGATAGTCCAATTCTATGAACATAATTTTTTCACACATTTTTCTACCTACTGGCTCAATTTCATTTAAAATAGCACAAATCTTACAAAGAAAGTGGAATAAAGTTGTCAAGGACCACCTGAATCATCAGTGGACAATTCTTAGACCTGGCTAACATATCTGAAAAAGTATTGTAGATAACTAAGAACTAGTTACTTGAGTAGCATTAAAATAATGGGAAGTTCCCTGTTTTGTTGCCTGTGTGTTGTTATTAGCACGGAGCTTATCAGGTAATGGTAACTCATTTAAGTTCTTAAGATGTGCAAAGGCACTAAAGCAGGAGTGGATTAGGCTGATGATATATCTGGAAGTTCACCTGTTCTTTGGCAAGTCTCTGCCCAAAAAGGTGTATGTAACTGTGGATGACACTGTGCAAGAGAGCGTTTCTAGTGCTTTGCACTTAATTCACACATAAGATGACATTGCAGGGCAGGAAGTATTACAGCCTTTCTCTTTTCCTCCATTCTAGCTACACACAAATGGAGAGCAGTTGAGGCAGAATAAATTCCTTTTCTGCCCTTAAGAAGACAAGACAGGTTGTTTTGTTTTGTTTTGTTGTGTTTTGTTTTGTTTTGTTTTCAGGCAGAAAGTTAAAAACTGACAGCATTAGGCCTACTCAAGCTACTGGTAAGGCAGTGTTGAAATTAAATATGCTGCAGAATTAGACAGCAACTTTTGAAAATTAACCTCTTCAGATTCTGTGTCCTTATTTCTCCTCCAGCACAACCAGCATCAGAACAATAAGAAAATCTCCTCCCTGCTTTGAAAGGAAGAGGTGTCATCAGTGCTCACCTATATTAGTGCTTTAGATCTCAGTGGTAGTGACATTTATTTATCTGGCACCAATAAATTTGGGAATTGCACGGTACAGACAGCTTACTGGACAGATATTGTAGGACAATATTGAAAATGTAGAGAGTATTTCTGATTTAACACAAGCGGAAGCCTGTTTTACTCTAGACTATGTCCAGACCTTGATCAGGAATCCTCCTTCCTCTTTTTTTTTTTCCATTTCTACAAAGGAGAATAACTACTATTGCTGGAATATAGGTCATTAAAACTTGCATAACTGACATTTTATTACTGTGTTTTCTTGGTCATTTTTGTTCTTATGTAATGGTTCTTTGCCTTACAATCGCTTCTATTCTCCCATGTCTGCAAGCTAAATGGAGTTACCTTGTGCTAGCATTTGATGAAAGTGCTACAGACAGAAGGGTGCAGAAGGAAATTTTGTTGTTCTTTTTGTTGCTTTCTTATTAACTAACTTGAAATAACCATGGCCCTTCTGTTGACATGAATAAGTTCTGTATACCTGTAAAAAAACTATTGCAATTCAATTTTGGTTTTACTACACCTTGAAAAGAATTTTCTGAGATTGAAACATATTCTAAAGGACCTAGAAATAAGGTGTGTGGTTTGTTTTTTCTTGAAAGACTTATGTTTTCTGTTCCTATTAATTTGTGTAAAAGGAACACCACAACAATGTGTAACAGGAAATCTTTAAAGGAGACCTCTTTCAATTTTTCTGAAAGCTTTGTAACAGTAATAAAGAATAAAATGAGTTTGAATATGCTTTTTGGTGTGGTGAAAAATTCATAGGATTTCCATGTCATGGCTTGTGTAGGATATTTGTTTAAGAAATCAGCTATGCCAGTGCAAAAATTATATTAAGATGAACAGGCTGTAAATAATTGTCTCCCTGCTGTAAGGAAAACCCATGCCATATTAAACCTAAACTCAATATAACAAGGAGAGACTAGAACACAAACATACAGTACTTCATCCTCCATTATGTAAACACATGCCAAATTGTATACTAATTGTTATGTGTTGGTGGTCTTAGTGGGAAAGGTGGAAGCTGTTTCCTGTTTCTGTTGATCCCTCCTAAGGTTAGGCTTCCAGCAGCCTTCATGTCCATCACTGCTTACAGTGCCTGAGCTCACTCATTCATTCCCTGCCCACCACACCTTTTATTTCCAGGTCAATACCACATGCCAAGCACAGGAAGCTGAAGAAGGTGACACAGGGTGTATGAAACAAAATGTAGGAGTTGTTCACAGCTGCTGCTCAGATGACACCTGCCACAACGTTGTGGGTCCCAATGCAGGAGCACGCTGCCTTTGTCTACTTGCAGGGAAAATGTGTGCATATCCCGGGGCAGGTGTTTCTGCATCATGTAGTGAGATTGCAGCCAATGTCTCTCTTCACAGTCCATTCTCTTTCATTTTCAGAGGGATAGACAGCTTTCTTTAATAGTTGTTTAGCCTGAAGATAATGAGATTATGTGGAATCTGCAAAGTGAAAATAGTTTTTCCAAGACTGTAAACTCAAAGTAAAATTGAGCCCTGAGTAAGACCTATGTAAACTGGATAAGTGAGACTTAAGGGGCACATATATAATGTTTGATTTTCTGGCATAGGGATAAATTCTATTTTAACTGCAACTTTGTAAAGCAAGTTAAAAAGAAGTACTAGATTATCCTCTGTTCCTCAGTGTATTGCCTTAACCTGTGTTTCAAGAATTACCTTGTATTCAAGGGAAAAATAAAAAGTCACAAGAGCAGAAACCAGTTTAAGTTGTGGAAGGAAAGAGCTTTATCAAGCAGGTTCAAGGGTTAAAAAATTATTTCAGTTGTTATTTTAGTGCTTATTAGTCACTCCTGGGATGTTGTTTTTTTTTTTTTTTTTTTTTCCACAGTAATATGGTGCTTAGTTGGAACACAAGCCATGCACTGATTAAGTAGACATAGTAGTCATATTTTAGCTTTTAAACTCCAGTTCTCAGGATTTCTGATTTGCAGCTCATAGCAATTCACTTTGTAAGCTGTAACCTGGGTGTACATTGTATGATTGTGCTTAACAATTTTTGGGAAAGCTTTTCCATCATTGTTCCTATTATTGATGCTCATTTTTGCACAATGTTTAATAAACTGCAATGTCTTCTTAAAGTGCTTTTATTTCTTGAAATGTCCAAGCACATCTGAATAAACCTTTTATTGAAATACTATAATCAGTCTGTGTCACTCGACCCTACATGGACAGCATCAAAAACTGAATGTGCAGTTTATTTAGAACTGAAACTATAGATACCAATGTGCACAGAAATACTAGATTCTATATTGTTCTAGTTTCCAACAGTCAGTGAGTTAAAATCACAAGCATGCAACATCAATTTAGAAAAGAATTTGCAAAGGTTATAAAAATAGTAGTAAAATGGACAAACCAATATCAGGCACTAGACCAAACGTTACAATTCTTTTTGGTATTTTATTTTCTGTTAAAGATCATTGTCTCTTAATGAAGACAGATTTTTATTGTGAACTTAATATGACCAAGATTAAATTGTTAATTTTGTCCTGTCAGAAATTCACTGTAGTTGCAGAAGTAGCAAAAATAGTCTTTCAGTTTGGAAATTAAACAGATTATCTTTCTTGGTCAGTGAGCCTTCACAAAAAACAGTACAATAAGAGCACACTTTGGCATTCATAAGGTTATAATCACGTTTGTAAACATTGCTTTTGATAATCAAGAGGAAAAAAGATTCTGACAGCAACTGTATATATGAATATTTGCAGTTGATGTTTTGTAGTCAGAATGGGATGTTAATATATTTTGTACTGCATATCAGTTGCTTATTTGCCATATGGATTTCAGATATTGAAAACTTAAAGCCCTTGTTATCAATATATGCTTCTAGCTTTTTGTTCTGCAGGAAGTTATCTGATTTTGTGTTCTTCTCTTTATGTATTTGTGGAAATAATTTTTAAAGTAGAAGTAGAAGTGAAAATATTATATTCAGCCAAAAAAAAATCTAGAAAAAAAGAGACTACTCCATCAAACTGGTGCACTGTTCAAAGTATAAATAAGTATCCTCTCATCAGCTAAAATGTAAGTTTATGGGGAATGAAGCACAGTGACTGATGAAACATTTAGCACACAATATCTAACCCAAAGAAATGTAAACTCTTCTGTCCACTTGCAATAGGATTCATATGTGGAAAAAAAATAGGAAGAGTGATGGTATAAATTCATCTAATTGGAATCTGTGAAGCAGGCAAGTTACTAAGTTTTGCTGTAATACAAAAAAAAAGCCCCAACTTTTTACAAAATCAATGGAGAACACAAGTAGGTTGCAGGTTTACTTCTCAAGAAACATTCTGGCAGGATTGTAGCATTTGCAGCATTTCTGCAGAATAATATGAAGAGCACTGAACTACAGAAACTGGGACTCAGATGCATCAATACAGAAGTACTACAGAACGTCCGAGGTGCTAAAAACAGGGACACATTTTGTCCTTATTTGCATTTATACAAGATTGTCCTCAAATACTGGTTCTGTTTATGAGTTTTAAAAATTACACACATCTTCCTTTGAGGTTATGACTGGTTTCATACATTGGCAAACGTCTAGTTCAAAATGTCAATAAAAGGACTGGAATTTGTATGTAGGGTCTTCTGGCTAGAATGCTGAGCTGGGAATAATGGGACCTGCTTTGGATTCAGGCTACCAAGCTAACTTTTTGGGTCACTTTGGACATATGCAATCATTTTCTATTAAATTATCAGGGGATTTTTTTAAATTTTTTTTTATTTTATTTTTTTTGTCTTTTTAAATTTTCTTCTCCTATTTCACCAACCCATTTTGTCTAATTTGAACAATAAGCTGTCTGAGGTAGTCACTCTCAGCATGGATCAGGCAAATAGTGGGATTTTCACGCATCTGGTAGGATATCTAGGCACTACATAAATCAAAATAATTAACTCCATAGTGATTTACTAGCACTGTAAAAAGAAATAAAAACGTTACTTTAATTTCAAAGTCAAGCATTGCCATAGAACATTCCTCATGAAATAATGAGGACATTGTTAGTGAATGATCAGACAAGGGCATTTTAATGTTTGTCCCTAACATTCCTCCGTCTGCTGAATGGCTGGGGCAAACTTTGTCATTCTAGATGTACAATAAAGCTTAATTGACCAAAATATTTCAGACAGCTTCAGATGGGGAGTGGTAGATAAAATAGAGAAATAATGCTATTGTATCTGATTCCAGGGTAGAACAAATATTAAACTACAGAACTCTCTTTAATCTTTGAATATTAAGTTGTGATTCTGATAAGAACAGATTTCCAAGAAGTCATTGTAACTCCACAACTTCTAGAAGAATTTCCATCTAAGTAAATATGCCTGGCAATCAGCAAGATAAACCATTCAATTTGCATCGCATTTATCTTTTCTGCTTCCTATTTTTGCATTTTCTATAAGCAGAAGGGTTTTGTTGTATGGCACTTTTTTTTGTTTTGCAATATCACAGCTGTAACAGCCAAATATATAGCAACAAAGAAACCTCTTTCCCAAAGAATTAAGAAAACATCAGGAGAGATCTATAGTTCCACCCTAATGAACCAATTCAATGCATGTTTATTCATCATACTAATAGCTCACATGGGATAGCTAGAAGCATTAGCAGTGAAGAGAAAATTGAGAATCTGATACTTTATTTTACTTTGTGCCATTGCTGGTTTCAAGTTTTAGTAGCTAATGGGTACTTAAATCTGATTATTTTACACTGTATCAATAAAAAGGAAATGAGCAGAAAACTGAAGATACTAGCATGGAGAGGAGAGGAGGGGAAGGGAGAGGTGAGGAGAGGAGAGGAGAGGAGAGGAGGGGAGGGAAGAGGAGAGGAGAGGAGAGGAGAGGAGAGGAGATGGTACACTTCAAAGCTTCCCATACCCTCCATGTACACTCTGGAAAGTGTAGTTAATGTCAAATATATCCAAAAGATCCTGTAATGTAGTCCTGTACCCTATAGTACAGATGGCTTTAAGTCCTAAAGGAGGTTCAGCTGGAATGAAAGCCTCAAGATGATGTTAACACATAGGTATTTCTCATTCATTTCAGACTCTTACATGCTTCCAGAGCATTGTAAATTACCTCATATTATTTGGGACTCCACAGGCTTCTTCCCATTATATACCATCATTATTCAGGATTGATCACCATCAGTTGAAGCATGTTATTTCTGGCAACATTAGTCTCAGATTCAGTTCTGTGAGGGCACATTACCTGAACTTACTCAACTCAGCTCAGATTTTAAGCACTGATTTCCCACCATCATTCATCAATATCTTCCTCCTCAGGATAGTCTATGCATCAGCTCCCACTCTAAACTCCTACAAGACACTCTCTGTGAGCACATGGAGCACAGTCTTGTAGATTCTCCAAATTTTCCTGATGCTATGCACAGCGGAATAGGTGCCATAAAGTCAGAGACTTACAGAAGGGAAGATATCCACAGCTGACACTGTGACTAAAAGGATGATGAAATCAGCACAGTATCATCCCTTTCAAAAGAAATTATCCAAATTCTGTTGTATATTGCTGACAGATATATTTTTTATTTCAGTGCAGCCAAGAAAACTTGTATCTACTAATACAAATACCAAGCTTTTTGAAGTTACCATGTAATACCTCTAGATGAGAGGGTTCAGAAGGATCAGAGGGCTCTGCTTCACTAGTATTACAAAGAGACACGTGGCATAACTGAGTTCCCCTTATCTCCAATAATGTAGAAGTGCAACAAACCCTTCTGCCCCATTTCTTGACTCTCCATCTCTGGAATAAATAAGTCAAATCTATTCCAGTGAAAGTGGGCCAGGAACAAAGGATAATCTTGCTCAATTTTTTAAATTAGACTCCAACTGTCCTCTGATGGGTTAAAATTACAACAGCCTTCTTATTATTCAATATATTATTAAGGAACTTTCCTAGGAGGCAGAACAGGAAGATATATCAAACCCTACTTCATACACATTTTACAAAATTAGTCAGACTTCCTTTGTTATCCAGCATACTGAAGAATTTCATCCTTAAAGCCTCTTTTTCTGGCTTCACCTTGTATGCACAGTGAGAAGGTGCATGTACAAAATGTACTACAAATTATGAATATGCTGAACCACAGATAGGCCTTTTCTTGATTCTGGGTGGTGTGAAATTATGATCCCTATATACAAGACAGAGAGATAGAAGCAGTGTAGAAAAATGTCAAAAAAAGTAGTTTCAAATGCTTTATTTTCCCGTCTTGTGTTTTGGCTACTAGCCACCTTTGAAGAGCCCCATAGGAGAAACAGATTGCTGATCACAGAGTAGCTTAAATGAGACAACCCTAGCAGCAAGATGTATAAAGTACTGTCAGGCAAGACAGCATAAAACTTGTCTTATTCTGATAAAAGATCTAGCCAATGAGAAACATGATTTTAGAAATAGATCATGGAGACCATCACATTTAAAGATATTTTTTCTGCCTTTTTGTCCTTTGAGATAGACTGACAGGTGAATTTGAAAGTACATTTTTTCCTCTGAGTTTTGGAAGGTGATTTTTGAGGTTGGTTTTAGGTTCTGCAAAGCATTGATAACAACCTGACAGAGCTGATGTGTTTACATCGATTTTTCAGAGGTAGGAAACATACATATCTTATGAGCCGAGTAGGTTTTAAAATAAAATCATGGTGGATTTCAGTAAAAATCACTCTATTACAAACAAAAGTCACACATAAGTGGGTTTCTGAAAGCTTTATTTGCTTAGAAAGTCCATACACTTCTAGCTAGCTTATAAATTTTGATGTTTAATTAAAAATTTAAACACAAAAAAAAGGAACCCCAGTGGTTGAATGTCCTTCATTCTGCTAGATATTTTGTCTTCACTTTGCTAAAGAAGTCAAAAAAATAAAGTGAACAGAGAAAGTGAATAACTGAATAAAGAATCAAGAGCTGAATATTTTTGTGTTGAAAAAAAAAACCAAACTATAAAACTGCAAACAAAACTTCATCTGCAATTATATATTATATGTATAACACTATCAAGAGAATTTGTAACTGAACATTTATGGTCCTTTCTAAAGATGGTAATTATAGGAACTGCCATCTGACATTGGGCCTCGCAGTGCAAAGCCACAGATATATTTGGTAAATACTTACCTCAAACGTAAAACTGGATGCATATTAAACTCCAAATACATGTGAAAAGGGTTCTGTACAAGCCTAACTGGACCTCAACGTGAATAAGGAAATAAGAGTTAGCAAAATTTGAAGTCATATGCACCTTTTAATCAGTCCAGTCTGCTTCCCACTTGACAGTGTACCTTCATCAATCCCAAAAGCTCATCCGTGCTATGCAGGCTTTTCCAGGGCTCTAAGTGATGTGAAACATTACTTGGACTACCCATTGAGAATCTTTTATGACTGCACATTCCTTCCAAAACCCCTGATACTACATGTTGGGGCTATTTAGTGGGATGTTAGAAAGCAGATAAGTAATTTTTTTTTCCCCATGCTGCTTGTACTGTAGAAGTGCAGACAAGAGTTTTAAAGCTTCACTTTGCCTCTCTAGTTTTAGTATTAACTTATGCAGCATTAATATTTGATCTAGAAATATTTATTAGACGTTTTCTACACATATGTAGAACTCCAGTCTTTAAACAAAAGTGCAAAAATTGTAGTTGATGCAGTAAAGAGGGAAAGGTCAGCTCTTCTTCAAGCAGGTTTGCTCTATCAGAATCACTTGCTGGCCATACTTCTCATTGAGTTGTCCACAGTGTAATTTCTAAGTGGGGTCCTACAGGGATATGTCAAAAAAAGACAAAGTGTACAAAAGGATTCTTTACAGTTTCTCACAACTCTATAGACAAATCAGAGTGGTTAAAAGAAAATCAAGCTACTGAAATAAGTCTTTGAAAGTGTCATGGATGAGGTGTACACTAAGGCTTCCTTTACACAATTATAATTTTTTTCAGTTTCTCTGACCTCCAGCCCATTGATACTTTCCTCTGAAGTCCTTTCAAAATGTCATCTTCATGTTTTAATAAAGCATTCCAGTTTTCTTGTTTGTTAATTAAAAAAAAAAAAAAGAAAAAAAAAAAAGAAAAGAAAGAAAAATCCAAACCCAAATGCCTTCTTGTAATCTGAAACGGATGTTAGGATGAGGGGTAATGGGTTCAAACTGGAAAAAGGTAAATTTAGATTAGATGTAAGGAAGACATTCTTCACTATGAGGGTGATGAGACCCAAGAACAGGTTGCCCAGGGAAGTTGTGGATGCTCTTCCACTGGAACTGTGCAAGACCACGTCGGATGGGGCTTTGCACAACCTGGTCTAGAGGAAGGTGTCCCTGCCCATGGCAGAGGGGTTGGAACTAGATGATGTTGACTGCTTCTGTGACAACTGCTGAGTACCTTGGTAAACAGAAAGGTTTCCATATCTTCAGGAGATTATACATTTTAATGTCTTTGTCACAGTCCTTCAAAGCAACTTACTTTCCTCTCAAACAGTCCTTTGCCTTATTTAAGGAAGTCTTTCTTTTAGAGTATAAAGAAGACATATTTTTCACAGATATTTCCTTTTCCCTTTAAGTGTAGGAAAGCTTTTACAGAATTTTCTTGACAGTATAGTTTGGCTTTTAGAAGATCTCTGTATTTAAATCAAGTGCCTCTAAAATACCCATGCATTTATCTTATGATCAAAAGTTCTCTTAACTATGAAGCAAGCAATCTCCTAACATTAGTGCTCTATATTAAAGCTAATAAATTTCCAACTTCTAGAGATTCTTACTTATTTTAGGATATGTCAAAATTTCTCCACTGTTTTTCAGTTGGTATGTGAGGTTTGGGGCTTACCTATTTCCTTCCCCTCTTACTTTCTGCTGGATGATGTCTTCACTTTTTAATAATTTTATATCTCAATAAGTAAAAAAATATTTTTAATATCATATTTTGAATGGCTTTTGCAAGCCTGCTTTTTCACCTGTTTTACAGGTCTAGGAGGAAGTATGTCAAGTATTGGCTTAGACATCTGAACTTAACCAAAACAGCTGGCTTTCTAAGTCACTTATCATGAACACAGTTCCATGTCTAGCCAACATCTATGCCTGCTCAACCATTCTCCAAGATGATAGAACTCAAGACTAATTTTGAATAGTTTTGTACAGTTACTATGCTTTGTTTCATTGAACTAGGATTTTTCAACAGAAAAACATTTCACAGAAATCTTTTAATGGCTGTACTGAACTCTTTTTTCTCATATAACCTTGCTGTTCCTTCTTCCGTATGGTTGGAGACATTGCAATAATTGTTCCATTTTTAAAGACATGTTTTCCCTACTGGATCCTTTCACTCCTGATACTGTAAAGACAAACCTAAAGTTACCAAAGAGTATGGTGTGAGAGGAAATGCTACATAAGAGATTCAGCAGCTGTATTAGGAGCCTTGCAGATGACATTGTATTGAGGACATAGTGACCTTGAACAGATCATGTTTTCTGTGTTGTTCCTCAGACTTAGGGCTTGAGCAGTCTGTATGGGAGCATGAGTAGCTGCTGCAGGGGAACCTGCTGGCAGACCCCGTGCCAGCCTGTGCTGTGTTTGTGGGTGTTACGACAGAGATACATCTCAGCCTGTCAGGAAACCTTCTGCTTGCTGAACAGTCTACCAGTATAATCTGCAGTTTGTAGTGTCTTCCAGAGGAGTAAAGTCTGTGTGAATCAAGTGGTACAATGTAGTCACCCTGATCTGGAGACTGCTGTAGGTAGTGGTGCACATCACAGCCATGCTGAGCAGGCCTGTGCTGGGCTGTGCTGGGCTGGGCTGGGCTGGGCTGGGCTGCAGGTCCAGCAGGGCCTTCAGGCTGGGCTGTGCTGCACAAAATCCTGTCTGCAGGACGGACTCAGCCAGCTGCTTGTAACTGAGGACCCCGCAGGCAGCTCCCTTCACTCAATGCCAGCAATTATACCGTCTGTGCAGCCTCACCTTTATCTACCTGTGCAGCAAGAAGTCCCTATTAGAATATCCATTCTGTTTGACAGTACAGAGTGATGAACAGAGTTGGTTTCTTTAAGAAAATTATATATAACAGCTCAAATTAGCAACATGGAGGACAATTCTCTGTGGACAGAATCTGTTCAGTGCACTTCAGGGAATCCATCTGTGGTCTGTTTGATGCTGCATGCATGCAGAGTGCCCAGCATCTGAAGGGACATAAGATTTGTTTGCTATCTATATTCCTCTTCTTTTTTTATCTTATTTAAACGGCTACTTTATTGAAACCTTTGTTGTCTGGGGTTTCTTACTGAGATCCAGAAAGAACCCTGCACCATCTCTCCCTCACTTCAAATACAAAGTGCAGAGTGGCAGAGAATTCAGAGACCAGGATTTTCTTCAAGAAATAATTTGAGAAACAGGACAAAGAAAATGTGTTGGTGTGAAATAATATGTTGGAGAATTTAGACAAAGATCAGTAGCATTATAAACAAGTGCCAAGGCCATCCACTAGACCTACAATGGATGCTCTATTAACCCCTCTCCTTTCCCAAAGGGGAAAAGAAAGGGAATAAGGGAGAGAGGGTTATGGATTAGAAAGCTAAAACAGCTTTAATAAAAATAATAATTTAAAAAATGGAATATAAACAAACATATAGGAAAACAGCACCTAACCCACCCCCCCTGATGGCAATTATATCACTATCTCCACTGAGAAACTCCCAGACTGGACTCAGCAGCAGATGGGAACCAGATTCAGGAGCTGGATTCTGGAACTGGTTTCAGGAACACACAGATCAAGACCAAAGGCAGAACAGAGTCTTCCTTGGACACCAACCATTGAAGAAAAGAGCTTAACACTTATGATCCCTCAGGTTTATAATGAATATGATGTACATGGATTGGAATACCTTGTTGGTCAGTTTAGGGTCACCTGTCCTGTCTGCTCCTCCCCACAGGCAACCTTTTACTTTCTGCATGCCTCAACGTGGTACACACGATTTAGCAGTGACCTTGGTCTCTGTAGGAGCAAGTATAAGCACAGGCTTTTCTTCATATCAATCCTTGGTAGTAACTGTAAACATTGATCAGCATTACTGTGAGAGGCAGATACTGTGCCTGAAAAAATGCTGTTAACTTCAGAAAGTGCAGTTAGTTAGAAGAGACTGAGTTGAGAAGTATAATGACTGAACAGAATTATTGCTGTTCCCACTCAAACCGGAATAAGTAGAAGCATCATCAAGCTTCAATATCATGCAAAAGTCAGCCTAATTTTCGATGAAAGAGATTTTTGCCCTTTGGATTGGTACCAAACTTTAAAATACACAGCAGGAAAAAAAAAATGTGTTCAGTGTACAGCAGGGCAAATTTCTTAATTTCACAAAATGTCTTTAGTAACTCTCTACATAGCCAAAGGTACAGGAAGAACTTCAGTCATTACAGGACTGACACTCTGCAAATGGAGACTAAAAGATAGAGCTGAGAAGAAAACTACAGTGAATGCAAGAAGGAGCTTATTTCAGTGTAAACAAGGAAGAGCCTGAGACGACAACTGCTCCTGCTATTTGGCTGCAAGTCACAAATGAACATATTACAGAGCACTCCCAATACTTGTTACATGAACAGCAAGCTAAGAGATCGAATACATACACCCTGTGCTTGCAGTATTAGCTGAACATTGTCTTAGAACAAACAAGCAAACAAGGAAGAGTTTTGATGCTTCACAGACTTAATGGCAAATTATTGCTAAATCCCTGGCTTAAGTCAGGGAGAAAGTGGAGGCTATCAATAAAGTCTCACAACCACCACAAACTGTAAGGATCATGTCTTGGGGATGGGTAGTTATAATCATAAAGTAATACCAACTGGAGTAGGAGTTACAGCACATATTTGAATCTTAGTGACAAATGCTGTGATCAAATGGAAAGCTAAATGTGATCCAGAGCTGTCTGTAGTGTATGATTCTATAATGACTGAATGGATTAACATTTTCAGTTTCTTTAAAGACCATATACAATCATACATCAAGAAAGCTTGCTGAGTATCACCTGATCCTTTTTTCCTGCAGAAATCAACTGAAAGCCCCAATATTACTAAATATTCTTTGAAAGCTGTAAAAAATGAGCTTGTTTCTAAAAGTTGCATTTGATAGCCTGAGGTAGGTAAACACACAAATAAAATTGTGAAATTATGTGAAAATTTTCAACAAAGTAAATAAAAAAATATTTTCAGCACATATAAAATTATTCTTTATAATTATTATCTTATAGGAAAATGCCTTCATTAAGGATTTTTGAAACTGGCATCTACTGTAGTAAACAATGTCCAGAAATGGTACTTGAATTAACTTAGTTCAGTACAGGCAGAAGAATTTTTGGAATACCTTCTGCCCCTTGTCTTCCAGTGTTCTTGAAAATATACCTCCAACAAAACTTCAGGTACAGATGTGTATCTTTATTATTAAATCATTTATTA
>NW_008620823.1:50197-95906 GCF_000691845.1 Merops nubicus | reverse complement strand
AGGTCACACCCCCATTGCAAGCCTCAAGCCACAACACCCTGTTCATTGGAGAAAACTGGAGGTTATTTTGGACACGTTGTGGAGGGAGAGTGAATTCTCATATTGATATATCATCAGTAAGAAACCTCTGAACAGCTCTCATATACCAGTAGAAAGTTAAACCTTAGAACAGCTTTTCAAGTCCCTTTGGAAGTCAAAGCAGGCTGGGGGTCACTAGTAATTTTGACTCAAAATAGGATATTCTACCTTACCAATAAACTTTCATCTCCCAACTGATTTTCAAATGCAAGGAATAATCATTGCTATAGATGTCAGGTTTTAATACAGCTCAACACTACATGTAATCATATACCAGGCTCCAGTGTTTCACTGAATGTATATGGACAGATAATAGCTTCCCACATATGTTGTACTGATAGGCAAAGTGTATTTTTTACATATACAGCTATATCTATGTATAGCAAAAAGGCTTCACTGGTGAATTTATTTACGGCCAACATGCAAACTTAAGATTCACAAGCCTTTTCTCCTGGGGCTGTAAGTGTTTGCCGTCGTCCAAATCCACATAGACTTCATGTGAAGATTTAAGGCATGTTTTTAATATAGTCTGAGCTTGTTCACTATCAAGAAATTTATGAAAGAAAATTCAACACTCCTCCAGTGTTTCACTGTCCTACAAAGTTAACCACGCTTTCTATCATTACATGAAAGAATGAAGTCCTGCCTGTCCTTCTCAAAATCAGAGCTGAATAGGAAAGTAGACAAATCAGAAAAGATAATTACTCAGATGTGATCATCACAGTGAAAATACCTGTACTATCATCTTCAGTATTTCTTCTACAAGACGGTCTTTTTTGTCCTCTGCTCCCTCTCTTGACCATTACTCTTACCATCTTCTTATTTCACAGCTCTTCTCCTCAGAAGGAAACATCTTGTGAGTCTGTAAGGAAAAAAAAAATTTTCAGACAGAATATATTCAGAATGGCACTCTTGTACATAAGGTACAGTTGGTACTTGGTAATCTGAAAGTCAAGAGCTGAATACTCCTCTCTGGTGTATGAAGTGGGATGATTTACCACCTGAAACCTGAGTGCCACCTGTTGCAGTGGGATTTGCCCAATGCTTGTATTCAGACATCCCTTTCCAACAGCATTAGATGGAACTTTAACACTTTAGCCTGCAAATGGTACTAAATGAGGCTGAGAAGTGATTAACAGGCATCAAATATGGGTGGTTTTAATATATTCATGCTCTCCTGTAAACTTCTTGAGCTGGAAGACAGAAGTATAGATCACCAATGTACATTTTTATAGTGAGTCTCTCACAGTAGAATACAAGAAACAGGTCCTGAGCTTTTCAGTCCTGTTTTTCTCTAAGTACTGCAAATTTTGTGGTTCTTAACATCATTCTGAGCTGACTTTTAGTGCGGGTAAGTAGCCAAAAATCAGACAGCAGAGGCAATGCTTCAGGAAAGAGAAGCAACAGTAATAAATGACTATAAAATGAGGAAGCTGGCCCATGCCAACAAGTTCACTGCAGGTAATAGGTGAGAAATGATGACAGGATCAGCAAAAAATATTTTCTCAGAAATCTTTCTGTTGCCAAATGCAAATAAGAATAAGACAAAACTGAATGCCAAAAATTCACACTCTATCCATTTCACAACAAGTTCTGTTCCCTCCCTGGGAGTGTTTAAGGCCAAACTGAACGGGGCTTGGAGCAACCTGATCTAGGAGAAAGTATCCCTGCCCATGGGGGTTGGAACTATGTGAACTTTAAGGTCCCTTACAACCCAAACCATTTTTTGATTCTGTGATTTGGTGAAATTTACCCTCCTCTGATATGTTATAAAACATATGGAAGTGTACCATAAAGAGAAAACTAGCACAATGGTCAACGGACAAACATGCTGTGTTATGCTCAGCTGTAGTGGCCAAAGCCACTCATCTCAAGAATACCACTGACTTTTTAACAGGACTAGTAGGAGTCTGTTATATGCAGGACAGACAGACCCCTGCCCCACCTCATATTTTCTGGAAAGTCTCTGGCAATTCAAAACAGAAAGCCCAGTTGTACAAGTCCCCATCTCTCTAGTAAACATCATAAAGAAGAAAATAAACATAGAATCATAGAATGTATTGGGCTGCAAGTGACCTCTAGAGGTCATCTAGTCCAACCCCCCTGCTATAAGCAGGGACAACTTTAACTAGGTCAGGCTGCTCAGAGCCTCATCAAGCCTAACCTTAAAAGTCTCTAGGGATGAGGCCTCCACCACCTCTCTGGACAACCCATTCCAATGATCTATCACTCTCATATTAAAGAACTTTTTCCTAATGGCTAACTGAAATCTACCCTTTTCTAGCTTAAAGCCATTACCCTTTGTCCTGTCACTACAAACCCTTGTGAATAGTCCCTCCCCTGCTTTCTTGTAGGCCCCTTTCAGGTACTAGAAGGTGGCTACAAGGTCCCTCCAGAGCCTTCTCTTCTCCAGGCTGAACAACCCAAACTCTGTCAGCCTGTCTTCATAAAAGAGGTGCTCCAGCCTTATCAAGAATTCAGGCTGGATATTGCAAAAAAAAGTTCAACGTTTTTAGGGTATGATTTGAAGGCAGACTTCTGAAACAAGTTGCGCAGAACAAAAAACAAAAAGTTTTTAAGCTTGATAACATTTCTAAAATGTAAGCTTTGAACAATGTGGCAGAAGACAGAATGTGATATCCCATGATACTCTTTCCAATTTCATATTCTTTTGATATTTGCTGTGTGATTGAACATCTCCTCCTTAAACAGTGGAATCCAGAACCATCAAAATACAGGCTGAAGCAAAGGACTTTTATTTCTTCTGGATCCAGAATATTTTTGGGGTTTTTTTTGTACCTTTTAACTAACAAAATTACCAACTGCCATTAACAGCCAACTGCCATTAAAGCCTCATCTGAGTTGAAATATGTATCTTTATTCTTCTTTGATTGTACTGAACTCATACACCCATCCAGAGTTCAGAGAACAGAAGAAACAGGAAATAGCCAAGAGGAATCAAAAAGATTAAAGAAGTCATAAGAATACAGTGTGCTTGGACATCTTAATAACAGGTTACTGAAATGAATTCAAGTACTATCTGAGATTCCCTCTGTCAAAACTCTCTGTACCAGAATTAATGGGCTCCTCTAGTTTTTCATGTTCCCTTATCTTGCATCCAGGATGACACTTATGATCCCTACCAGCCATAGGACCTCCAAAACTGCTTTTATTTTTTAATTTAGAAAACAGCTCCCAGACTCTTCTGTATATTTTTGTGCCCTTTAATAAAGAATTTAAGAACTCGAGAATGGAAAGCATGCATGAAGCCTTGTACAGTCAATTTAATCAGCTTTTCTGTAGTTTATGATGTATGTAAAATCAATTAAAACAGTCTCTTATTCATAAGTCATTGTCCTCCATTCTAAATCAGCCATTGCAAAGTTTATAGTTTATTTCTCATCTCCTTGAAATTTAAGGTCCAACTACTGGAATAGCAAACATTTTGCTGAGGATTATGCCTTCCCCAGTCTTCAAGCTAGGTAGAATAGTGCGTGTGCACATTTGAAATGAACATATCAACCGAAACCACCAGACTGTAGGAGCAACCTTAGCATAAGTCAGTAAGTGACATTTTTTCTTTTTAACTGATATAAATGAATGCCTTATCTTTTTGCATTTGAAGATATTGGAGCAGGACATGAACTGGTACTAAAGTACTCAAGTTAGTCCTTGACTGAGATGAAGAATTGAGTTCACAATCTACTTACAGAGCTTAAAATTATCATGTTGTAACTGAGAAGCAAAGACTTGTAATTCACTTTGCCTCTTATTTGGGTGAGATTTTTGAGACTCTGTCTTGCTGAAATGCTTGTAAAAATATCTCATATATCCTAATTCAAATATCCAAATATAAATAACAGTAAACAGGAACCCTCAGGACTGAGTATGTAAGCACATAGCATTCTTAAGTTTGCTCAAATTTTCAAGACAGGGTAGGATTAGACTTACATTTATTCTCTTCTAAGCTTTTCAGTTTTCAAAAAAGTGCCAATACACATACCCATACACAATATCAAATGTACTAAATACTTGTTAAAAGACCATTTTGGTTGCACAGGCAAGCACTGCAGACTCATGAAATGACTGAATTATGGGTGTCTAGGCAACTCAGTTTGCTCCCTTGTATGACTACACGACAACACAGATAAATACTAATAGTTTCTAGGGATGAAGTTCTGCTGTGTATATCAATAGCAGATGAAATTCCTACAATGGTTTTCCCAGCTATAAGGCTTGAGAGTTTTTCTAATGAAATTCCTGTAGAACAAATTATGACAGTGCTGGTGACCAAATTATTTCTAAAATCAGTGTTACTAAAAGTATTGTGAGCGCTCATGACAGTTTGACACGGCAAAACATTTAAAAAGCATTAGCAATCAGAAGTCTTACTGATGAGGCTGTTACTTAAGGCATCCTTTCTTGTTCAGAAGGTTTACAGCGTCCAGTTTCACAGGTTTGTAACAAGAATTTTATTGCAAGTGGAATCTTTGAATCCTGACATTGAATTTAAAATAATTTTTATCTTGTTACCAATGTTTTGCCAAGCAAATGCATGACTGTGGCAAAATATTTAGGGTAGTTTCTGGTTTTGTTTTCAAGAGCTGACAAAATGAGTTTTAGCTTGGACTCAGTAATTCACTAGAAAAACTAATGAAGGAAAGTGCCATTCAGAGAGTGGGAATCACAAAAAATCACAGCCATTTTCCTATACTCTTTGGAAACTGAAGGGAAGAGATGGTGTGAAACCATCAAACTATAACTATATAGTTTTTAATCGTTCAGAATTAGATGGCAACTCCCCAGTACAGAAAGGTGTAGGGTCATGAAAAGCCACTTGAGAAAGGATCATATTTGAATCCTTCAAGGATTGATTAAACATAGAGACACTGCAAATTTTGTCTCTTTGCTATCCATATTCATGTTACATGCACAACCTCAGTCACTCTAAAAGGGCATCATTTTAGACTTGGTAGTAGCCACAGAACACATCCTGTTCCAGTGTGCCCAGAGCACATTAACCAGATATACAAAGAGTCATTAGTGTGCTGGGACTGGTTGGAGACAGTCAAAAAAAAAAAAGGTTTTTTCAGAGTTAGGAAGCTTTGCATCCAGATCCTGCTGTCCTGCAGAAGGTTTTTGGAAGTTTTCCACAGCCCTTGATTTACCTTTGGAGACACCTTCTGAAAACACTCACTTGTATCTATCAGTATCCTCTTGTGGCTCACAGCACATACCTTTGGGTAGATACCAGCCTCTTAAAATGTGACCAGATATTGTAATGACACAAAATACCCACTCTCACTGAAAGACCTAGACTTTTTATTTGCTTGCAGAGACAGCTCTGATGATGTCCCAGTGAGGGAGTTAAGAATGCTTTGGTCCATTTATGGCTAAAAAAATTTTCAAACACTGAGGAAGAAGTTTTACTTTTCTGCTATGCTGTGACTGCAGACAAATCATCTCCAGCTGTGATTAATTCCTTCTGTTAACACCCATTCTGCTGCAGTAAAACTGGAAATACTCTTCTTGAAGGTGTTGCTCTATGTGAAGTGGAATCCCAGTGCAGCTGCCTCTCCAGCATTTGCAGATCTCTTGCTTCTCCATTTAAATAATACACACAACTGCCTCTTCCTTCTGCAGTTTTTCCCAGCATGTCTCCTAGTTGCAGAGTACTAGGAATCCCCAAGTCTTGCACTGTGCAGTGAAAGAGCTGCCTTTTGAGTGGCATAGAGTTCAGGGGAACAAGTTTAAATGAAGTACTTACCCAGTTTACCCAATCCAAGAGCACCTTGTAGGTCTTTCCAGATTCAGTTAAAGGAAAGTTGCATTTAGACGCTCCAACTCTGCACTGAGCTCCTCATCCTCAGTGTTCAAAAGCAGCCTTGAGCACCAATACCCCCAAGAGAAGAATGCAACAAATGACCAAATGCTGCTCTGTTGTCTGCTCTTTATATCTTGTCAATGGGGAAGGGAATTTGAGAGTGACAAGAGACATGGACTTTCTCCAAGTGCTTTTACCTATTCTTTTCTAAAACCTTTTTTGGAAAAAAAATATCTCAGACTTTTTTTTTTTTTTTTTCCCCCACAAATTCTGTCTTTACATGTTGTGGGCCATGACTCTTTCTGAGATCATAGAATTGCTTCCAAAAGCAAAACTGGTTGGAGTCTCTGAGATTTCAGGATGTTTATTTTTGCATTGTTGTTTCAGTAATTACATAGGCAATAACCTTAGTTCTTTGTAAGCCTGGATCACTATTGGTACAAAGCTTTGCTTATTAGGACTCTACATAGTCCTCAGGCTCTTCAGAAAGGACTTTGTTGTGTTTGTTTCTTCTTAGATGCAGTGGAGATGTCTCTATCCCTTCCCCTTGCTGAATGACTTTACACAGCTAGATTCAAGTCAGTTCTTCACAAAACTAGATCAATAGGTCTACATATCATTTGATGGATTTTGAAGTTTCTGAGTCTAATGGCTAAGTACACAAATGCCTCAGCCCTGGGGCAGTTTGTTGGAGGTGCTTACATTTAGTTTCTGTCACGTTACATCCCCAGGACCTCTTAACAATGCTTCAGAAACCGCTGCAAAAGTCTAGAGAGTTTTCATACCACTATATCTGTTAGATCTTGTCTAGTTGTGCTGGACCAGTGGTGACCTGCACTTCTGTTATATGTTAATAATCAAGTGCAATGCAGAGATATATCCTGGTGATAGACACATTTCTCCCAGACAATTTTCCTATTCAATACAAGGGAAGTCTCTTTATCTCTAAAAATAAATCCATTTTCCATGTCTGTTGTCATATGTGCTTCATATTCCTGTTTCACACGGACACTCTCAGGCTCCCTGTTTTCCCAAGTAGACCACCTACAGCATTACTGCGCTGGAAACCTGACTCCTGTGAAGCATGTACCCAACATTCCTCTTGCACCACGAGGGCAAGCACATGGAACCAATGGTATTAAGAACCTTCCCAGCATCTGAAAAGCACAAAGGTGGGAATATCCTTCCACTTTGTTGGGGAGCAGTTCATCTTTAGGACTGGTGTACCCAATATCAAATTCAACTATTTTCATACTCAACTATTAGCCTTCAAACATAATGTTAGATCACCAACTGAGCTGTTTCAGGCAGAGGGCAAGAGCTAGGAGATATTTTATATCCCTGAGGAAAGACAGCCAAGATCCTCAAGCTAACAGGTAAAGCCATCCCTCTGTGATGTGTCTAAGCCATCTTCCCATTGACATTGCAGAGGTAAAACACTTCTCATGAGGAGTAAAGATGTATGTATTGGTAGCGTGAACAGGTGCATAAACAATACTTCTCAAAAATTTGCACTTAGTAACTTATAAATAAGGTTTTTTCAGTTAAAAAAAAATACCATTACATTTCTTTCTGAAAGCTTTTATTTTTTTTTCCCATGTTTTGCTTATGACAGGTATACTTTTTAACTAGTGGTCCAAAATTAAATCACTAATTTCTACCAAAGAATTTTACCTTTTCGAAAGGAAGTTTTTATTGCAATGCTAAAGAGCTGTTCAGAGTCTATTCTGGGTGGTGATTTGTTTCATTTCCATGTAACTTCCTGTATTAATGTGCCCAAAAACTGATTTCATCAACCCATGCTAGGAAAAGATGAAATCTAGAATTTTTTTATTATTATCATCTTTGGTTTGTGGGCTCTGTACTACATGCAGGACTTTGTGTGTGCATATTTTTGGTACTGTATATTCCTACTATTCCTGTACAGATCTGTCATACAGCAGAAAAAGAGAGGATAAAATATATATTTTCAAAAGTAGAAAACTCAGCCAATGAAGTTAAATATATTTAGAGAGACTTACAGAAATATACAATGTCTAAATTTGACTCTCTTTATAGCTTATAACTTATTCCACTGAACGGAGTGAAACAAGATTTTCTTGCTTATCTTCTTAATGTGAGCCTTTGCACTGCTCTTGTTCTTGAAGTGCTAAATTTGCTAAATTTGTTAAAAAAAAAAAAAAAAAAAGTGGGGGGAAAGCTTCTACCACCATCAAATAACAAATCTGCAGAGATCTATTCTCATATTTTTTCCATGTACAACCCTTCCAAAAAATATCACTGTGTACCAGCAACTTTGGTTAGGCTTTGGGCCAGTGAGACAGTTGTAGGTGCTCCTTTTCTGCACTGAAACAAGTTGTAGAATCAAGTGGAACTGTAATAATTCATTGTGCTCAACCATGAAGAATCCTTCATCTCTTCTGCTGGGGATCGTATTGTCTTGAGAAAATTTGTAGAGAAGGGTGGGCACATGCATCGCGAGTCTGACATGGTTATGCAGAATGGCATGAACTTCACAGGGGACTGCCACAAGTGATCTGCACAAATCAGTCTGCACGAAATTAATGGTCAGTTTTGCAGGGCTGCCAAACACACAAAAAAGATTTTATTTTTTTTTTGCAGCTGTGGTTGTATTCTGTAATATTTCCTCTTTAATTTCCTGCCATGCTGATAGCATGCTGCTGTGTCTTTGCCTCCCTCTCATGGATCCCAGGCACTTGATTGTGTTTGGCTCCTACATAAAAGAATGTGCTAAATAATGCACAAAAATATTCACAGTCATTTAGATAGGCTTTGCAGAAGACTGTCATCACCTTGGAAGTACTCATAGAAGATTCTGAGATGGTTGAGTCATGAATTTCAGATTTTTTCCCTATTTCCAATAGCACTGAACTTGACCCATTTCTATCAACAACACCAGGTAATAGTTGTCTTAAACACTTCATTTAACTCTTTCCTTAAAAGTAGCTTTTGAATATCTGGTAGAGATGATTCTTGTCCTGGAATACTTGTGATTATTCACTTCTTTCCAACCATTTTCTAACATTTTTACTTGTATTTCATGAAATTTGTTGTATTTCTGGATAAATGGCAACAGTAATAGAATATGAAGAACATTCTTTGATCCCTAAATGACCATGAAGACCTCATGCTTACACCAGTCAAATTAAACTAATTCACCTGTCTTACTTTTACTATGTCAGTTGTCATGAGGAACAGTTATTAATGGATTGTGAGGTTCTCATATCCCACAATAACGGAAACTAGAAAGCACCTGCTGTTTTCGGGTTTTGTACTGAAATAGCTTTTCCACCTTCCGGTCTACCCTCTTAAACCTTTTTCATATAAACTATACCTAAACATTCAGCAATAAACTTAGTGTTTTCTCATTTTTGTACATGCCTTTGACACAATTCAAAATCCAGCTTGTTGTCACAGAGAGAATTGAAATCTTTAACCTGGAGGTTTTTTAAACCAAGGTACTCCTCATTTCTAAAGAGTATAAAATATTAAAAAACAAAAGCAAAACAGATTAAAACCCTAGACACATTTTAATTACTACACCTATCTTCTGTAACTATGACTAATCCTGTTTTCTCATTCCTAAATAACACAGGTGCTCAGCAGAGATTTCAGTAGTTGTCTGATTTGCTCCTGGTCAGCACCAGCTGCCTGGGTAACACTGGGCAGTCTCTGCCTTTCAAATGAGGCACAGATGAGAAGAGAGGCTGCAAGAAAGCCACCTGCCAAACTTTGCTTGCTATCACTGTTTCAGTCTAGGGCTGCAAACTTCCTTTGTGATAAGTTGCCTGACATTTAGCATTCACTAGCAAAATCCCATTTGGCTTTCAAAGTGCCTTGGAATCCACAGGGCACTAGCATTTGTGCATCCTTTATACATACTCCAGGACAGAGGTTGCCTTCCTTTGTAGAATATAGCAATGTGATTTGCATTCTGCTGCTTACTTGAAGAACCAGAACTGTTTGGTATTCAGGAAGACTGAGTAAATGGAAAGGCTGGTGTCCTGGTTAACCGCAATGTCCCTGGTTTTATCTCTAGACACCCTTGGTTTGCATCGACTGTGACTGCAAACACCTTCATCAGCCATATACATCCCCCTTTCTGAATATTACTGAGCTCACATATCATGACAACGCATTCTTTAAACTAATTTTGTTATCATAGGAAAGAAACTTTTCAATTAGTCTTACATTTCTTACTTTTTATTTTTGACTGGATATCATTTTATTCTTTCCTGTAAGAGTAGATAAACATACTTTCCTCATCTGTTTCCTCTTTTGCATTTATTATGTTCAATAACTGTAATTAATCTCCTCTGCAAGGCAAACAAACCTAATCCTCTCAGTCTCCCAGAGGAGGGGTGTTTTCTGTATCTTTGATTATTTTCTTGTCACCTAACTGCACACAGTATTTTATTTTAATTTGGTAAATAGCTGGTTGAAATCACGTTTATCCCTGTGAAATGCATCTCAAGTGGTGGTGTAACACTAGGTTTTGTGTTCTTTTGTCCTACTACATTCTCATTTGCTATATTTGCTGCTCTATTTTTCTTCCTAGGAGGTCAAAGTTTAGTTCAAAAACCAAACCAATCTCCAATAATCAGCAGTGCAGACTGATTATTCTAAGTTTTCTAACTCATCATTTTTTAGCCTTTGTTTCTGAAGATTTGTTTTCATCTGCCATTCACCTTAATCATCTGCCTGTGCAAGGACCATCTGGAGTTATTCAACTTTCTATAGCACTTACCTTACACAGAACAGCTGAAGTGAAGTGATTTCCATATCTAAACGGAAATTTTGGTACTTCACTGACAAGTTTGTCATTATTCACATCCTATCTTGTGAAGCTCCAGCCACTGCTCATTTACCAGGTTTTCTGCACTGAGCTTTGCATTCTCCCATGGAACCAAATACAGCTCTTGTGATCTCTCTGGTGCTGCTGTTGTATGAATCTGACTTCGCAGTTCAGTCTCATGACTGCTTCCATGACGATTCTGTCTTCTCAGCTAATGAGGAAAAGTTTCTTAAAAACTTATAGAAAGTACTAAGGAAAATGGAATTTTATCTCTATCACAGTTCGGAGAAGTTGAGCCTAGAAGCCATCTTGAAACTTCTTCATTAACCAGCACAAAGTCTGTGTCTTAATACAAGAGTGATTTAGTCTCAGATTGGCATGGTAACACAATAAACCTGTCCTTAAATTCTAATAGTGTCTTATTAACAGCACTTGTAGGCAGATGAATCAAGCATAGCTAATTAAAATCATCCACTGGGGTATGTTTCCCACAGAGTGAGTATTTTAAAGTAGGCAAACGGAAGTGTCTCTCCATCATCTGTTCTACCAGCACACTACTCCTAAATAGGCTTATGGCTTACAGCTTTTCAATTCCACAAACCTGACCCAAACGTCAAGACTATTCACAGAGCTATCAGCTCTCCCTTCCTTTCACTATACACTCACCTATTATCTAATGTGGAAAACAAGGTTTTGACTTGTGGCTGTATAAATTGGCAGACAGTGTGCTGTGGTCTGATAGTCTGAAGCTAGAAGAAAGAGTACAGTATTTCAGGGATCTGTATACCATTTTACAGAAATTGTGTCCACTCTTTGCCTTCCCACAACACACACAAATCGTCTGAAGGTAATCTTCCTAACTGAAGTCATTACTGTAACTCATCTGGACAAGCTTTCCATTTTGTGTGCTTTGAGTTTAGGACACTGTGTATTTTTTAATCGATCGGAGGTTTTTTCTGTGTCCATATTATTTAAAAATACTGTTTTCAGTGTCTTTCTTTGTACTTAAGGAAAACAGCAGAAGTGTAGTGAAAACTTCATCATTCCACTGGACAACAATCTATGCCTCATGGATCAAGGCTGTAAAGACACATATTGATTTACTGATTTGGGCCTGCATTTGCAATAATTAGACTTCTGGCTTAACTCTTGTGCATGGTTATGTCTCACAGTTCATGTAACACCTGGACTTTCTTTAAAAATCTCCTAATTCTTTCCATCACATACAGTATCTTAAATTGCTATTCATATTGCTGGCTGTTGTTCACTTTAATGAAGGTTATATGAAGAGATGGCAATAAAATCATGTTTTTCTGCTGAATAGGCAGGCCAGTTTTGCCAGAGTAAAATATAAGTAGCTGCTTCACCACTTCTTCTCTTAATTCTGTGTGAGTATGGAGAGCAAATTCTCTATGAAATGCTACAACACTGAGGGTTCCTCAATCTTCATTTGACATTTTGTGATAGTATGACTGCCTAGGATCTTTAAGGGAAAATTTAACAGGATATTCAGAATCCCAAACATGAGCAAGAATTACAACTTTCCATTAGCTCCAAAGGAAAACATTGACATATATATTGACTTGATAATTACTTACGTGAAGACTACATAAAATGCTGAAAGAATTTTTACGATAGAGTTTAAAACCCTTCTCAAGAATGGGGTAGATGAATAACACATCAAATTCCTCACAGACAGATGTTTGTCACTCTGTCACTCTGTGTCTGTCATTCTATTGCGAGGTATGAAGTTTGAGCAGAACATTTAAATTTCTGTGTTGCCAGAAACATGTGTGCATATTCTGTTCTGTACCACTGCTCCACCTTGTGTGGATATCCTCAGAGCTTGGGAAGAATTGCAATGCTCAGTTTTAGCTTAACAAGTTTATTTCCTTTGCCCCAAGCATTATTTGAATAACCAACAGGCTCCACCATGGCCCAGTAGGTCTGTAGTGGTACAGATACTGCAACATTTTGGAATTATAATTTTCATGGATTTATAAGGACCCTCAGCTCTGTTAATAGAGGATCATTCAGCTTTCTCTTGCTCTCTCCTTAACATGGTCCCACCTACAGCCAAAAGTTAACATGGAATGTTTCTCCAGAGTTCTGTAGCCTCTGGGGTTCACAAATGCTCTCCATCCCTTTCCTCTGTTTTTTCAACAGAATCCATGACTGTGGTCTGACTATAAGTATCAGTGGGGATAGCTTAAGTACCATGTTGGTCCAACAACATGGTGCCTACAGATTTAAAGTGACCCTTTGACATGCCAAAATTCACACTAAAAGAAAGAACTTGCAGGTGCTATTTCACAGACTGTCTCCTCACAATTTCCACCAGCATATTTCTCCCAGGGAAGCTGGAGAGGAGCTGTCCTTGCCCTGCCTTCTTCATACACTGTTTCATGGATATGTTGAGCCAGGCAAAAACTGGGTACTCAAAGAATTAAAATGTAAGATCCAGTGCCTTAATCTTTGCTTGCTTAATCCCACTTTGAACTTCAGCAGTGCTGTCAGGGAGACACCAGTGCCCTGAATCCTAAGTCAGTAACCTTCTGTGCCTGCTGCCAGCTCTTTGCTTACCTCTCCACCCAACACCACCAAGGACTCTTGCAATTCCCCATCTGGGCTCAGCAGGCCCAGCTCTTGAAAACCACCAAGTAAAGGCAGATCCAGAATCCAGTCTCTGAAAATAGAAGTGTTTTTTTTCCCAGATCAAATCAAACTCTGGTTTTATACTGGGAAAAAAAAAAAAAAAAAAAAAGGCAGGGGAATGTTTTTGTATTTCTTTATAACAGTATCTGGAACAGTTATTGGTAACAAATTCAGCAGTAAACATTTTGCTGCAGCGTGTGTTTTTTCCTGCAGCTAAGGTCTCTCACACATCCCTTTATAACTTAAACTTACAGATATTTCTGTTAAAATTCTTCCAGCTGAGCCTCTGCTCTGCTCTTACACTGTGAATCGTTTTCAATTGTTAGTCCTTATTAGTAGCTTTTTGTACAACTTCAGATTTGCTGCTGTGAATGTCTAGTAATTTTAAGTCTTCCAAGTATCTCAAGTCCTTTCTAAATTTTCTGCTTCACTTTTTGTATGTACTTGTAGAGAAAGCATTCAAACAAACCCATACTGACACTCTCTCACCCTTATCTCCATTGTATGGCATGCAGGTTATGACTGCAACGTTATCTGTTAGCACCCAAGAAAGCAGGTGTTTGTGTTTGTAAATGCCAGATCTGGCAGTTGAGGATTTGGTCTTTCCAGACTGCTTGCTGATCGTGCAGGACAAAGCAGACTTCCTAATCTCCCTTGGTCCATGAATGCCACAAGGTTATAGCAGTTCTCTTTCTTGGGCCTCTTGCATTAGTAATATATGTCACCATGCACCTTCTTTTAAAAGCAGTACATTAGCTTACAGGAGCTTTCACATTCCCACGCATTCACAAGACCTTGATTTAGAAGTAGTTATTAGTTTAATCTTATACCCAGGATACTAGTTTTTGTGAATGTTTTGTTTGTATATCCTGTTTATTTGTATTGAATTTTCAAGGCGGGACTGGATGTGGTGAAATATTAAGGAAAGCAAATGTTTGATTTCTGTCATATAACCAGCATATTTCTGTCCATCTTTTAAAAATTAATTTATTTTCTTCCTTTCTGGTACATAACTTCTGTTGTTTCTGTCCTCTGCCCTTGTTTTTCCTAATTCTTACAGCATCTGCTAGTTAAGTGAGTATGTCTTTCAGCAGGTAGGAAGAAGATGCAATGCCTGTTTTGCACAGATTATATTAAGCATCTGATACTGTGAAATTACACACTTCATTTAAAAATAGTTGAAAGGAGGAGGAGTGGATGGAAGAACAAATTATTAGCAGCCTGTTTGTCACACTGCTGATAAAATGCAGAAAGATAATAGGAGAAGAGTTGTTGGGAAAGCAGTGGGATTTTACACTGTAGGAGGCCTCCTTGTGATAACTGATCATGGCATAGACCTTTTGCCATTTCTGTCAAAGGACAGTTTGGTAGCAAGTTACATGATCCTTGTTCATCTTGGAAGAATGACTACTATAAAATATTCAGCAGATGTGCACTTCAAAAGCTTATGCCAGTTATATTCCTTATGTTATGTATAGATTTCCTGGAAATACGTAGTATCTCTAAAGTACAAACTGGCTTTCAAAGGGTACTCATCTATTTTCTTTTCAGTGTTCTATTCAAGGATAGGAATGTGCCCTGCAGAGACTGCAACTGACAGCTAAGGATGAAAGCCATTGTATCAAATGCTGTCTTCTCTGGTTTTAAGCCCTCCTTCATCATGTCCAGGTCAAAGTGAAACAGGCCTTAGGACTTCTTTCAGTATTTGTCTTTAGAATTTAATGTTGTAGCCACTACTGTCAAGGTTGGGGTAAGTCAGAAGGTCTCCACAGAAACTTCGTTTTCTAAACAAAGAAAATCACAGTAGCCTTGTTAAAGTATAAGGTATCAAAGCATATCCAGCAGCAGATCCAGTTCTGCAGAAGTTAATCTACACAGTTGTAAACGTAATTAAATTCAGAGGTTAGGTTTGTGTCTGTTGCTAGTGGTAAGTTATAATGCCAGCTGGAGTACTGTATAAGTGGAAATCAGTCTTCACTCCAAGCCCTGCCCAGAACAATCCTGAGTGAGCATCCTCACCATCAGACAGGCTCTCTCAGATGATCTCAAAACCCTGAAATTTGCTGATGAACACTGAATACAGTTCTTGGATTATACCTACTCATAGGCACAGTGCTTGAAGATTCACCTTTATCACAAGAGGTAAATTAATCTTGTTTTTCTGAGAATAATAAGCTTGTTTTCTCTTCTTGTGTCCTGGGTTTAGCAGTGCAACTCATTTAAATGATACCTTTGACAGGAATAATTAAAAATAAGTTTGAATGCCACACAGATGTGATGTGATGAAGTGAACTGGTGTGCCTCTGGGACAGACCACCACAGCTGTCCAATCTGTGGCAGTTTGCTTGTGGCTTGAATGATTCATTAAATTACATGGTCTGATTTTCCTCTATTGTCCTAATACCATGAGGTATTGCAAGAGTAGCTTTTAAGGAAGTCAGGTGGCTACTCAGTTTGTATATCTAAAGCTGCAGCAATGCAATCATTTAACACTTCAGCAGAGCTGGCACAAGGCTGTAAGCAGAGGACAGAGAGACAGAGCTAACAAGGTCTAGGAGATCTGACTCAACACCTCATCTCTACCTCTTACCATCTGCTGTTGCCGAGAGAGGGTTTAAGAGCCAAATGACCAACCCCTGTTCTCACAAGTGGAGAAGCAGAAGCTCCTGTCATTGCAGAAGCTCCTGTCATTTACATACTCTCCTCTGATTCTCCCGTTTCCTCATGGTAATATCCTTGGCTAGAGTTCACACTTCTTCTCTTATCCCAGAAAGCTGTCACAATTAGAGGAGGGGGAGCTGAAGTGAAGAAAGTTGTGTCACTCTACTCAGAGGTTATAAGCAGACTAATAGCTGAGGAAGGGAGGGTTTGTGGCTACAGGTATCAAACTCAAAGATACAAGAGAAGAGGAACTCAGAAGGGCTGATTCACTGGAGGGGGAAAAAAAAGTGAAGTCCCATTCACCACTGCCACAAACTTCAGTGAACTCTTCCCACCCCAGAAATCCTCTGATCCTCTGGGGAGATTGAATCCTTGTGCTGGTTTTGGCTGCAGTAGAGTTAGTATGCTTCATAGTAGGTAGTAGAGGAATGTGTTTTGGATTTGCGGAAAACAGTGCTGATAATTCAAGGATGTTTTTGTAACTGCTGAGCAGTGCGTACACAGAGCCAAGACCTTTTCTGCTTCTCACAGCACTCCACCAGAGAGCAGGCTGAGAGTGCAGAAGAAGCTGGGAGGGCACACAGCTGGGACAGCTGATCCCAATTGACTGAAGGGACAGTCCATACTTTATGACAGCATGCTCAGCAACACAAAGCTGGGGGAAGAAGGAGGAGGAGGGGAGGGCATTCAGAGTGATGCTGTTTGTCTTCCCAAGTCATGGTTACACAGGATGGAGCCCTGCTTTCCTGGACATGGCTGAACACCTGCCTGCCAATGGGAAGTGGTGAATTAATACCTTATTTTGCTTTGCTTGCGTGCACAGCTTTTGCTCTCTCTATTAAACTGCCTTTATGTCAACCCCCGAGTTTCTCTCTTTTACCATTCTGATTCTCTCCCCCATCCCACCAAAGGGGACTGAGCAAGCAGCTGTGGGGAGCTTAGTTGCTGGCTAGTGTTGAATCACAACAATTACGAAAATCTCCTTTGTCTCCACCAGCTCTCCTCACTCATTTTCACCTCCTGAGATTCCTGCAGAGTTTTCCCAGTCCTGCTTTCAAATTTCTTTTGCACTCAGATCCCTTTTGCTGTCACTGCAAAACTGTTTTGCCTTTGAACCAATCCTTCTAACTCTCTTCTTCACTTGTACTAAGTGTACATATATAGGTAACCAGATGCTTGCAAGATCATGGTACATGAACTTATTTAAACATATTTTGGACAATAATTTCCTCATTAGTAACAGACTGACAATGGACAAATACAAAAATAATGGCTTTCCAAGTACAGCATTTACAAAACTTTTCCAGTTCTACTCCAACTCTTTCAACATACTGTAGGCTCTGTTTCTCAAATCATCTTTTCATTTATATATATTACATGTACAAGTTACAACATTGTTGTTAGGTTTTGCTTAAGTATTTCATATGCGGAACAACCTAAATGCTATAAAGCCCCACACTTGAAAGCTGGAAGAATTCCTTTGTAACTTTCACAGTTCTTAACTTTGCCAAGCTGAAATCAAGTTTGAGCTGGAGAGTTTGGAAATATCCCCAAGTGATATTTCTCTCATCACACTTTGCAAGTAAATTTATCTTTTATTGTTGTTGTTGTTGCTGCTGCAGCAGCTCAGCTTTATTTATAAATCTTTGGAAGTAGGAATTTATAATGAACACACTGTCAGTTTCTTAAATTATCGCACTGAGGCACTAACAAGTAAGCACCACTATAATCAAGCTAATTAAAAGGCCACGTTAAGGATGGGAATCTGCATATAAAAAGGAACATCATTTTCCTGATGGTAGTTTTACTATCCTCTTGTATTTGCATGCACCCTGAAGAGTCTCACCATCATTTGAAGCTGAACTACTTAAAGAAAAAGCAGGTTTTCACCCCTTAATCTCTTTAAACCAAAGTAATATTTCTCGTTTTGGTCAACTGGTCCTGTGTTTTCCAAAGTTCATTCTTTGAAGAGCTGAAATGCTTTCATTTATCCAGAACAGCAGATGCATGGCGCACTTGGGGACAAATGAGATGAGTGAGTTGTGCACTGAATTTTTAATAATGTATCCCTCATAGAGACTTTAGAAAGCACTTTTGAAGATTACAGGCTAACTTGATAATGAGCAGTTTTCTTCATTTCAAAACTATGTGGAAAGATCACTGTGGGCTTCCATATTGAGGATCTGCAAGACATTCTGGTCTTAGATTTTTTTTTCATTGCCAGAAAAGTAAAAAAGTGGGGTGAGGGAGACACTAACAAAGGACTATGTGAATTGTACATAAATCTCCTTTCCATCCCAAACATAAAATCCCTGTTTTGGTGCTTTTTAAAGCTGAAAAGACTTTATTTAATGTATGAAACATTTCAAGGAGCTCTTCAGTATGTGAGGTAGAAACAAATTCAGACAGGAGATTGAGGTTGCTTGAAGCTTAGCTGCTGAGGAGCATGGGACTTGTAAGTTACATATTTTGCCAGACTTTCTTTTTGCAGTATATCACTATAGTTCCAGCACTAAATAAGCACTGAAAACTCAAGAAATCCTTTTTTCATCTTCTGAAAGACTGCTGTGAACTTGTAAACTTCTGATATATAATGTCTGTCAGCCATCACAAAGTTTCTGTTAACTGTCCACAAAGTTTCCCAGCGTTGGTAATGATTTAAGGCTTCAGAGAGTGCAGTGCACTATGGAGAATTCACTAGTCAGCTGTGGTTTACTTCCTAGTGTTATTTTGACCATACCCTGTTTTTTTTTTCTGTTGTCTTTAAATGGAACCTTTCTGTAGTTTACTTAGAAGTTGATTGCTATCCTTTAACATTAACCACATACAGATTTACAAGAATTTCTAGCCATTGTAATTTCACTGCTCAGGGAATGACTTCCGCGAGTAACTCAGCACATCGTGTCACGTTACTGCATTTCTCTTATGTGTTAAGTTTCCTTTGGCTGATCTCAGGTAGAATCAGGTTTAAGGGATATATTGTTAACAACAGTCAGCCAGCAAATTTTACTATAATATTCCAGTCACCCTAATGGATTAGAACAGTTGTTTCTACACTGGGAAATCTTCCTCAATTGAGAAGAAATAAATCATCAAGAAAGTACTATGCTTTTTTAATGACATAGGGCACAAGAAAATTCCCACTGATGTTTTGCAGATAGTAATTTCATATCCATCTGCATTATCCTAGTGCAACTTAAAGCTACCACAGAGCAAGCACATCATATTGTAAAGGAAAACACGTATCTGTTGCTTGGCATCATGCAGAGTACATAGTCAGCTAGAATATGCTGTGTAAGTGATAAACTGTTTGACTGTTTCCATTTGGCAATGTAAGGACATTAAAAAAAAAAATAATTGCCAGGAAATACTGAGCAGCTTTAAGCTAATTTCCAATTAGAAGATTAAGATCTACATTCTCATATTTATATAAGTATCTAATTCCAACTTATTTCAATTATATGAATGAGTATATTTACTCTAGAGAAGTTGTGTGTCATTGTTAATTAGCCATTGCCACTAATGATTGTAAAAAGAACATTATGATTATGTTAGTGGGAGTAAAATGGGCTGAATACCTCACCCTTCATACAATACACCTGTGAAGAGATTGGTGTGTACTACACTACTTTGATTATCAAGAAATAATTTATCTAGAAGTTACATGTACAAATAAACAGACAAACAAGCAAAAAACCCACACCAACATATTTTAGAAGAATTGGAATTGTTCTAAAGGGGAAAAAAAAAAGTATGCAGATTTCAATGAACAATACGTTTTGCAGAAAATGTTTTGGCTGAAAATTTGACTAGATATTGCTATCAATTACCAAAGTCCAGTAATTTCTACTAGAAATACCTTAGTGTTGCTGGTATTAGCTACACAAGAGGAGAAGGGAGGTTGATGTAAGTCCTGATCAATGGATTACAATCAGAGTTTCAAAGCTGCTTCAAGAAATGTGTGCTGCTTTTTCTCTCCTCATTCAATGGCATATTTGAAGCAAATTATATGACTGGATATGGAGGCATTGGAAGGACCAAAGTCTACCTGCCTTACTCACATAAAGAATCACATTGATTGGTCACAGATCAATGCACGTAATTTTCAGCTGTGCTATGTGAACAATGATAGTGATAAGAAAAAACCAAACCAAACCAAACCAAACCAAACAAAAAAAAAAAAAAAGAAAAAAATAAAAACCAAACACAACAAAACATACTGGCAAATAAAACAATATAAAATCCCAAGGATATAAATTCTTTTAAAGTATTGCAGAATTCCTCACAGTGTTTGACAAGGTTTCTGTCAAACAGTTATCATCATGTCTTGAATCTTTCGTTTGCAGAGAAAGACTAACATTATAGTAGGGTAATTCTGTTTTCTTGCTGGAATCTTTGTTTCTCTGTCCCTTTCAATCAAACTATAAGCATAAGAATGATACAGAGTCTGGGCTGGCCTCGTGCACCAGCTCATATTTTATCAACACACAGTACCCAAGTGCTCATACAGATTCCTTTACATTTGTCAGCAGCTTTTAAAATGATTGGTCATGGTCCTTCCCAGTTAACCTTCCTTCACAATGAGAAAATGAACCATATGGAGAGCCAGTGAAAGGATTTTTCTAAAGTTGTTTCAGTGCGTATCCTTTGTAAACATGTCAGTAGCTTTCTCCATCAAGGGCAGAGGGCTAGTTCAGCTGGAGGTGTCTGAAACATAACTCACATGATGAAGGAGATGTCAGTGTGGCAGGGTTAGTTAGTATAGCGATGTTCCGGTTGTTTGTTGCTTGCCCTTATTGTTCTTGTGTGTCACTGAGTACTGGTGATTTTGCCAGTGCTCAATGGATCGTTGCATCCATCCTTTACTCTGCTGCTCCCACATCTCATCAGTTTTACTTTCTACCTGTTCAGTGACCTGGGCTACAAGCTCTAAAATATTGCTGCAAAGTCCTTACAGGGAGTTCAGTAAATGTCTCCATCCCTTGGGCACATAGGAAAGTTCCTCCTTGCAGGAGCAAGTGCGTCCTCCCTGGTCATCTAGAACGAACCTTTCATCACAAATGTTCTCCACATTTTATTGTTGTGTCTACAGGCTTCTGGGTTTGCTTGTGTTAGCATACATGCTGTCTCCATAAATCACGTCCCATCATTCCTTCTCTTGCTTCAGAATGAAAGACTGTTTGTAAAAATAATCTCAGAGGGCTCTTTTCCATAGCTTATCCAAAGAAAGTGTTGGATATATTGATGGGCAATGCAAGACCAGCAATCTGGAAACCTGAAGTTGAAGAAAAGATAGTTATTTCAAATTTATCTGGTCATCAGTATCTTACATAAAAGCATCCAAGTGTGTTGATTATTCCATGAAAATGCAGCAATACTACCAAAATTAGTAGAATTAATCCATACTTTTGTCTTTGCAATACAGATAGAATAAAAATTTGGCTAACTCTGTTGCAATTGTCTTGTCAAGAAGCAAAGGCCTCTAAGATACAGGCCTCTGCATGTTCTCATGGCATTCTTACTACTCAGATCTATTAAAGCTCAGAGGAATGAACGATACAATACCCTTCTTAGAATATTCATTATTCCCTAGCTCACTTTTTACAGCAATCTTACTTCTCAGAAACAATCCTTAAATAGAAGCCTCTGTAATATTAATAATGGAAAAATGTTGCCTGGCAGACATGATTGAAGAGGAAAACACTTGTAAGGGCTGCTTCTGAGTGGCTGTCAGTCTGTGGACTTTGGTGCAATTTGTAGTGTCCTGTCCTGAAAAGAAGCTTCATGGGGCTCACGGAAAGGATACTCCTCTCAGCAAATTCAAAGAGTCTTTGACATTTCTGAAATTGATACATCTTTTTTGCAGCTTTTCCCACTTTCCTTAACTCCTATGCCTTTGAAAACCTTTTCTTTCTTTTATGGACATTTTAATGACACATTTTAGGTCAAAAAGGAATGCACTGTACGTGAGAGAGAATTCCAGCCTTCAGTAGCAAGTTCACCTCAAAACTTGGACATTAAGTAAAAAATTGTAATATGGAGTATCAGTTTAGGGAAGTGACAAAAAAAATTCAAGAATTATTTTTCAGGAGAAAATATGACTGGTTTGCTTTTGTTTGAGCTAGGTATCTAGAATTTTCTTCAAGAATAAGACACATCTCATTGTGTTGTTGTAATAGATTCTACCCCCAGTAATGTATGCAGCCAGCTTCTTCATTATCAGTCTTTAACCTCTCTAAAAATCATGGTGCAGCGACACGGTGATCTCTTCACGATATATGGGAGTTCTACTGGAGAAATTCCAGTAGGAGTGGGACTTTCCTAGACATGGGAAATCATCTCTAAACAAAAACTTAAACATAAACAATGGAAAAAAGAAGTGGAAGACAAAACAGGCAGAAGATCCCAGCCAGTATTCCCCTCCTCACCTTCCTTTCTTCTTCATCTACATCACACAGCCTTGTGTAAAATGTGTAGGAGAGCTAGCTGCTAAGTCCAAGAAGCGTTAAGTTTGGCAGTGATACCTAGACTGTCAGATGCAAAGGTGAAGTGGAAGACAGAAATGGTTGCAAAATACATCCCTTCTGTTTTCTTGGAAAGCAAGAACTTTTTGGCCAACACATTTGTCATATTTAACTTTGTTTTTCATTGTATATTCTGATCAGGTATGTCTTAAGCTGGAAATTAATTAGTGTTTAGAAAACATCTAAACAGAACCAGTGAAGTACATCTGCATACTGATGAGACTGTATCTTAAGTCTTTGTAGCTGGAGGCAGGATTTAAAAAAGCAATGTTAAGAATTTCCAGATGAGAGTCTGCCAGGCAGTTGGCCTGGGAGAAGAAGAGTCCAGAGGGAATGTAGTAATCTTGCACTTGACTGAGCAAGCACCTGATTCAAAAGCCAGTAGGGAACACCACTAGCATAGCTTTGTGAAAGGCAGAGCAGCAGTCTGGCAGCGGTGATTATGCTCTGTAGCTGTAGGTAAGGGATGTATGGAAAAGTCACAATCAGGAAAAGAAGCTCCTGAATTATATTGATGAGGTCAAAACAGGAGTATATGAAAGCCTCTGACAATAGTGAAGAAAATATCAAACTGTGTCCATCTTAGGGGATTTTTCAGGCTTTGTCAAAGGCATTGTAGCTTGCTCTGTGTTTGCCATTGATCAAAGAAGGATGGACTCTGCTTGCTCATTAAAGTCACAATGTGAGTTCTTTACAGAGGTCACCAAAAATGTATCAAAGCAACTCTTGCTCCCTCATGGCCTAGGTGCAAGGAAATTTGAGCACAAATATTTCACATAGCAGGCGATGTATTGGTTTTTGTTCAGAACACATGTTTAGTCATCTTTAAATAGCATTGAAGAAATATTAAGTTCATTTGAAATTTTTAAACAAAATATTCTATCAACTTAGTGCTGAAAGATTGAAATGTAAGAAAGTAGTGTTTAGTGCCGCATGTTAATTTGAACTGGCTGAAGAAAATACAACAGTTAGTATTTTAAATTAAATTCAGAAAATCTTCATAACACGTAAGGAATAATATTAGTCCTGTAAAATCCTTTCAGTTGCCCTGCCTAATTCTGGAAATGGCATACTGCTCTATCTAATACAGGCATAGCTCAAAACACATGAGTCAAAGCTCTTTTACGTATATACAGATCATGCATTCACTTAGCAGTGCCGTGTACAGTGCTTGGTTTTTGGGCTAGAATTAACCTTGGCTAAGTGACAGATAAGCCCCTGCGCAGGCTCCTCTTTTTGTGCAGCTTTTAAAACACCATCCTATCTTCTAAGCTTTATTTATGTGAGTATAATGAAAACAAAACTAAAACTAGGAACAGCACACGGTACTGGAAACACAATATGTCTGAAAAACAGTGCCTTCCCTAGGAACTCATGCTCACACATCCAGCACTGTTTATACAAAGCCTTTCCCAACAGCTGATCTCTGTGACCAATAATCTACAACTTTAGCCCATTCCTGAAGGTCTTTATTGCCATTACGCAGAGTCATGTGATGCAATTTGAAGCCCTGGAGCTTGATTGCAAATCAGTGTCAGATGTTACAATTTTTTATGTTCTTTTATTTTTGCTTCTCAGAGCACTACAGGAGACAAAAAAAAATTATTTACATTACCAGCTTAAACATTAATGAAGAACAGATAAAAGTAACAGAAAACTGACTAGATAGACACAAATAAGACTAATAGCACTGTATATCTAATCTCAGACTCCATGTTGCCATAATAACTAGTTCATTAAAAAAGTGTTTCTGTATCCCTGGTGTACTTTTCATGACAACAGGAGTTTTTATTTAAGTGAGTGGGCACAGAGGGGAGCACTTACAGAACCTCTGTTTTGTTCTGATTACTTCAGTTATAAAAAAAGATTTTGTCAAATTAATGCCTACTGAAGAGATGGAAACAGAGCTAATGCAAGCCTGGTGGAAGTGCTCACAGACTAGGACTGTCTCATGCTCTGTACCCAGGCAAAACTCTAACTGGTTCCTTATTTAAAAAATCTTTGCTGTGTTCAGCACCTGGCCTGAATGTATTTGGTTTCATTGAAAAACACAGGTACAGTATGTTGCTTTTTCTATTTATTTCTACATCTAGTTGACTTTATGACTTTATATGGAAGAGAAAACAACCAAGGTGTAGCTAATGCCCAGCTATGGGTAACATGGACTAGGTCTTTGTATCCAGTGAAAAATACATAATAACAGAAAGAAGTAACTCAGACTTATTGCTACCTTACATAATAGTTCCTTCTACAATCTTAATACCTTGCTTTGGTTACTTTACTTTGGACTCCATTTCATGTAGCAGAGAGATCACAAAATTACCAAGTCTTATAAAGGAGTTTGAGAACCATAATTAAAAACACTATAGAAATGCTGTATGTTTTTCTTGTTTAGTGTGATAAGTTTTGGTGACTTACTACCTGTTCAAAAGCTCAGTGTATCTGTAATGCAATGGTTGGCAGAGCATCATAAGGAATATTTGCAATAGGGAAAAGTCACTATCTTATGAAGAGTGTCTTATCTTCTTTCCACTGAAGTCAGTGGGAGTTTTGACAGTCATTTCAGAGGAACTATGTCCATTCCCATAATCTCCTTTGAAAATTATACCCGGAAGAGAGGACAAGTAGGATCTAAATACTGAAGTTCTCTTAGAACAGCATTCAGTCTTGTGAGAGCATCAGTACTGGAGACTTGCTTTGTTCTTTCCCTGATAAAAAAAATAATCCCTTAGGATTTATGTCATAGTCAGACTCCTTTATATGTGCACTAACATGGTCTGATCACATAATTCTAACAGGATTCCTCACAGAAATATGTAGCATATATGCAGTTTGAAAAAAAAAAAAAAAAAAAAGCTATTATTTTCCAATATCTAAGGTATATTGTACAACTAGTTCTCTACGCAGAGTGCCATTCATTTTTCTTCTGTAACATTAGGCTCTTGCTTTTTCCAGGGGGAAATACTGGGTAGAATCCTAGATAGGTAAGCTATGCCCTCATATCTCGGGGTCAGAGCATATTTCTGCAGGTTCAGCCCCCGTTTCTTCTTCCATGATGTATGCAGGTCATTTCTGCTGAAGAGCAGAGGTTGGGCAGTTGCAAGTGGGTTTAAAGGTTCCAGTAAAAGGCTGTAGAGGACCCTCTTTCTCCCTGTGGGTGACCATGATAAGTGTATTGAGCAGAAACCACCTGTCACACCCTCACCACAAAGCAAAAGTAGAGATGAGAGGCTGAATGAGCTTTTACTTTTTGTTTATCTTCACCTGTAGTTACAGTAGTGGTAACTTTTCCCTGTTAGCAGAGGAGGGAGAGGTGTTGGGATCAAAGGTGTGTTCAAGACACATGAACATTTCAAGATGTTAACACAAGTGCCAAGGTGTTTTTAAAAAAGAAATAAAAAGACATAAAATTAAATTCTCCCACTTATCTACCCTATGAACAGTAGGAGGAATAAGGGCCAGGGAGCAAAGGAAAGTCTGTCATTCCTTGGGTGCAAACTGGAGCACAGGATTTGGTTTCATTTAACTACCTTATTAAAATGAAGAAACACATCAGAGGTGCCACTTGCCTCCCTCATCACTTCATAGTGATTTGATCTGAATTATTGAAATGAAGTTAATTCTCTATTATTTGCATGCAGAGCACTTGGTTTGCAGTCACTGAGAGCAAATGTGCAGCAATGACATCGTACCTTCACTGGGAGCACAGCCAGTCCAGACATCGGGGGGATGATGAGCTGAGATAGACACGAATGTCCAGAAAGAACAAAAAGAGTGAACCTGCATTCCCTGAGTGACCTCACATAGACATATCTAGGTTTGGGCTGTGCTCTCTTGTTCCAAGGGCTCCTGAGGTGTCTAATAACTTTGTGCATGTCTGTGGTACCACTCCTCAGCTCATATATTCTCCTTGAAGCAGGGCATTAATTGACCTGGGCTGGCTTTGCAAATGCAACACATGCTGAACACAGACAACCCTGGGCCTAAAGAAATAAACCCTGCTGGACATTAACAGGCTCTGTGGGCATCTGTGTTGCACTACATGCCATAAAACTTTCCAATTTTTTTTTTTATTTTTGAAAGAATCCTACCCCCACATTTCCTGGGCAGCAGAGGTCTGAACTAAACTAATTAATATTTTATTGAGATATATGCAAGATTGTCTTGAAAACCTCGATGTTCTAATGGGATAGAATAGAATTTAGCAGCCATTATGATGCCCAGGGGTGTGTGACTAGCATCCCCTGGCACATTGCCAAGAGAACTGAAGGAGCATCATATACCTAACAGGATTACAAGTAAGCTTTTTTTTCCTCCATATCTTTGCATTGTGGGTCATAATTTTGCTATCTCCAGTCTGAATTCTCAAATTGAAATATGTTCACTTACCTTTGGACAGTATTTAATCTGTCATGTATCCTGTTGAAAGCATCAATTTTAAATAAGGAGGGGTTTTTTCCTCATTTGATTTAAAGAATGAAACAGAGAAAGGAGATCAGTATCTTCTGTCCATCTCAATGGCCTCTAGTAGGCAGGAATAAACACAATTGTAAATTACATCCTCCTGAAGCAGACATAGCCACATACTTCTTTGCAAAAAAATGTGAACATCAGAAGTTCATAATAATGGCAGTCTTAGCTGGAAAAAAATAATACCAACTGACAATGCTTTGGAAGCAGAGAAAGGCAGGCCAAATAGTGTCACCTCCTGTAAATGGATGTTCTCAGTGGAAAAAGCCGCCTTTGCCAATTTTTTCATCAAAAGAAACAATGGAGGAAAGAAACTTCAGTTAAACCCAACTTCAGTTTTGCTTATTTTCTTTCAGCTTACATACGTACAGCAAGAGATTTCCCTTCTTCCTTCTGTGATCTTGAGATCACAGGTTTTGTGTGAAAAGCCAGAGGCACAGCATTGTCTTGGAGCAGCATTGTGTAGGACATGGGAAAATGTTTCGTGAGAGAAGGGAGGAAGAGAGGGAAAGCTGTGCCTCTCTGGCCCTGGGTGAAGCCTTTAGCTTCTGCCTGGCCAATTCTGCCTCCGTGCAGCACTTCTGCAGGACACTGGCTGCACTTTTCTAACTTTCCCAGAGACTGCAGTGCATGTGTATGCATGTTAGCACTGGGGAGAACTGGCCGTGGCATGTTTGCTTTATGTCTTCTCTGAACAAAAATGGTAGAGCTTTAAGTGGTATGAAAACCTATCACCTCTTTCTGTCTGCAGACTGGATTCCTTTGTCTTTCTGTCCCTGGGTAATGTGTGTGTGGACGCATATACTTTGTGCATTTGGAAACATCATGTTTCTGGTATGCCAAAGGAAATAACACACTGAGTGCAGCCAGTCGTCACTGACACACTAAGCACTACCAAAGTTTGCTTTCACTTGCATCTAATAACAAGAGTGAAAGACCCAAATAAAGTATGTTTTGAATCTATTCTTGCATTACCAGCTCTATATCTAGAGGAAATAAATAAATGATGTTTTGCCTTAAAGGTGTGTTTTTGGAGCTGCCCTAATCAGAGCTCTGGCCAGAGGTCCCTGGCTGAAAGCATTTGCAGTAGGCAGATGCAATTATGTCTGCTGTATTAACATAACTGTGAAATAGCAGTCCAAGGCCTAGCATGGCCCTCTGTCTTTCTAGAGAAGAAAGGTACAATAAAGCCTAGAGCATGCGTCTAAAGAAGCTAAGTTGTACAGGTTGTTGATAGCCATAGCAAAAAGTCGGCAAAGAACTGATCCATCCAGGAAGAGTGAAGAAAAATTCAAGCTCTAGGCAATTGTCTGAATGTTGCTGTTATATCAGAAAAGAGCTATCCATTGAAAACACCATCAGACCATCATATATCACTGATTTCATACAACTATAAGCAGTATGAATGGAATTGAATAAGATGCATACAGCCACTATCCCAAATTTTAAATTGTAGCTTTTCTAGTCTTCTAAAGCTTGGCTTAGAAAAGAAATTGCAATGTAGCAAAGACTTTCTTCTCCTGCTTTAATTTTTAGTGTCAAATGACTATTAAGACAACTCAGACCCAAACAAAGGCCAGCATTCTTATCTACAAAAAATATTCCACATCCCAAACATGTGTAACGTTCCATGGAGGGAAAAGAACTCATCATTCAAACAACTACTTGACCAGTGACAACATTCACATAGGTAAAACTGATACCCTACTACTGACATAACATATACACTATGACCACAAGTTACTCACTCAGCACACAGTGGCATAAACAAAATTACCTACTTTGTGTGTGAATCAAACGGAATTGGATGACCAGATGAACTGAAGTCAGAAGTCTCTAATACTTGGGCCAACTAGAGAATTCAATTAAATGTTCTCAAATTATGAAACAAGTGGTTTCTTGACATTTTGTGTAGTATCTGACAACTGTCAAGAGACAAATAAATACCAGCTGCAGCTAAATGGCTGGTGCAGCAGAGTTGGATACCATGTTGAGCGACTTACATTAACTCAAACCTCTATCTTTATACATCACTATGAAAAACAAGGGGTAATAACTGTTCTCTCGCTGTCAATTTTAACTCTAGAAATTTTCACAGATTCAAAGCCAAACTAAAAAAAAAAAAAAAATCAACCAAATAAACAAAAAACAGCTTCAGCATCTACCAAAAAAAATCAGCAAAATACCATCTCTTAACTTGGCAGCCAGCTACCCCTGGAAATGACAGGACTCCATAGGTTAGCTCAATTTTAATCTGAAAGTGCCCTAAGCACTCTCAGTTATGTCTTCTGGACATACAGAGAACTGCTACAATTCAAGAAAAACTCACCTTTCACCTGTGTAAACCTTCTTGGTATCCACGAACTAGGTGGAGACTCACCTGAGGCTCATGAAAAGCAGCCTGTTAAGTCGAGTTATAGCATTTTTACCCACAAGAGCAGAGAACTCTGTAAAAAAGAGGAAGCAGACTCATTTGTATTTGTCCTTTTGAAAGGCAAATAGAGATCCCAGACAGCCTTTTAAGCAATAAGAAAGTAGCTAAATGCTCACAAATGACTTGGGAAGCTTGTGGTTTAGACCACGCAAGGGTCAACACCAAAATAAAAAAGGAAGGTTTTTATAAACTGTGAAACTTTGTGTCTCAAGAAAGTTATGGATACCAAAAGCTTTCATGTCTTCAAAAAAATTACACAATTGCTATCCTACACTGTGTAATTCTTTTCTGTATACACAGTATGAACTGGTTGGCTTTACAAGCATAGAAATGAAAGCTGTGAATTTCACTCTACAAAAAAAAGATTGGATAAGTGGAACAGCCATGCAGACACCAAGTATCTGGAATATGTGATAAATAAAACACATCTTGCTGCCTCTGCAGGACACTTTGAAACCTTACTGTTACAGAATGGTCTGTTATCAAAAAACAGAATAACCCTGAAATTGGAGCTTTTTCATATTTTCCCAGACACGAGTGCTCATTGCCTTACCCTGTTTCATTACCACCTTCCGCTCAGTGATAAGAAACAGGTTAGGAGTCTCTGACTCCTTGTCTATTTTAGGGGATGTTCGCAACGGTTTTACCATCAATGCCATGTAAAGATTATCTTGAATAGCTCTAAATCTAAAAATGGCACTAAAACAAGGGGAAGCAAAACGTGAGAGGAAGGTCTGGTTAGGTCTAAACTAACAGCTTACTTAGACATCCACATAAAGAACCTGATTCCATATAATACTGCCGAGTCTTATCCCTCTATATGTTTCCTCATCAGACATACAAATTTTTACAGTGCAAATTCAAGCCTCTTGAATAACTTCACCACATGCTTCAGGACTGCTACATATAGACAAACCAAACGATCAGGCCCAGTCGACCTTTACAAAAGGCAAGTCCTGCTTGACAAACCCGATACAGTGAGTGACTTAGTGGATGAGGAAAAGGCTGTGGATGTTGTCAACTGTTAAAGTCTTTGACCCCATTCCCTACAGCATTCTTCTGGAGACACTAGCTGCTCATGGCCTGGACAGGTATACCCTGCTGGATGGCCAGACCCAAAGAGTGCTGATGAATGAAGTTAAATCCGGCTGACAGTCAGAGACAAGTGATATTCCCTGGGGCTCAGTACTGGGGCCACTTCTGTTTAATATCTTCTACAATGATACAGACAAGGGGATGGAGTGCACCCTCAGTATATTTCCAGACAACAACAAGTTGGGTGGTAGTGTTGATCTGCTTGATGGTAGGAAAGCTCTACAGAGGGATCTGGATGGCCTGGATCACTGGGGTGAGGCCAATGGTTCAACGAGGCCAAGTGCTGAGTCCTGCACTTAGGTTACAACAACCCCAGGCAAAGATACAGACTTGGGGAAGGAAGACTGGTTGGAAAGCTGCCTGCCAGAAGATGACCTGGGGATATTGGTTGACATCCACCTGAATATGAGCCAGCAGTGTGCCCAGGTGGCCAAGAGGGCCAGCAGCACCCTGGCTGGTATCAGAAACAGTGTGGCCAGCAGGACAAGGGAAGTGATTATCCCCCTGTACTCGGCACCAGTGAGACCCCACCTCTTAAAGTGTGCTCTGTTTTAGGCCCCTTTCTACAAGAAGGACACTGAAGTGCTGGAGCATGTCTGAAGAGGAACAAAGAAACTGGTGAAGTGACAAGAGAAAATGGCCTCAAGTTGTTCCAGGAGAGGTTTAGATTGGGCATTAGGAAAAATTTCTTCCCCAGAAAAGGTTGTCAAGCACTGGAACAGGCTGCCCAGGGAAGTGGCTGAATCACCTTCCCTGGAGGTACTTAAAAGACATGTAGAGGAGGCACTTAGGGCCATGGTTTAGTGGTGTACTTGATGGTGTCAGGCTTATGGCTGGAGCAGATGGAGTGTTTTCTCAATCCATTTGTTCTTGCTATTTTATACATCTGTTGCATAATCCCTCTTACTTAGTGTGGGCACCCCTGTAAGGCTACTAAAGCACATTCATAATGATTCATGGTAAATTACAAGACAGTACTTAACCAGAAAGCTTTGCAGGAAACTTAACTTTTAACATAATTTGGCTTTTTTTTCGGTATATTTTCAGTCCTACAAAATCACAGGAAGGAAAAGGGATTTGCATTCATTTATTAAGTCAGTTTGAAAGACAGTAGAGTTAAGTATGGTCATCATAAAACCTTTATTTAAAAAGCTATGAACATTATTTTTGCATAGAGCAGTGCACTACAATGTATTTAAAGATAATAAATGCTGGGGAAATTGTCACAGTTTTTATTGTTTTCTCATGAGGACAGATAATTAACATGTTTTGAATAACACTTAAGAACAAGAAGGAAGTGCACAGGCAGTGGAAGCAGGGACAGGTATCCCAGGAAGTGTATAAGGGTGTTGCCCACTTGCCTAGGGATGGGGCCAGGAAGGCCAAGGCACAGCTGGACCTGGACTTCGAAAGGGATGCAAAGAATAATGAGGGCTTCTATAGGTATGTCAGCTAGAAAAGGAAGATTAAAGAAAGTATACCTCTGATAAACACAACTGGCAAACCTGCAACTGCAGATGCGAAGGCTGAGGTACTCAACAACTATCTTGCCTCAGTCTTCACTGGCAATCTCTCTTCCCACACCTCTCAAGAGGATGGACAGCAAGACAGGGACTGGGAGAGTAAAGTCCCTCCCACCAGGTTTGATCAGGTTTGAGACCTCCTGAGGAACCTAAACATACATAGGTCTATGGGTCTTGGCAACTTGCATCCCAGAATTCTGAGGGAATTGGCTGATGTAGTTGCCAGGACACTTTCCATAATATGAAAAAAAGTCATGGCAGTCAGGTGAAGTCCCTGGTGACTGGAAAAAGGGAAACATGTCAGCCTTACCTCTATGCCTGGGAAGATCATAGGACAGATGAAAGAGCTGGAGTTGTTCAGCCTGGAGAAAAGAAGGCTCCAGGGACACCTTATTGTGACCTTCAAGTACTTAAAGAGAGCCTACAGGAAACAGCGGAATGATCTTTTCAGCAGGGCTTGTTGTGGTGATGGGAATTTACAAAAAATGGTAGTTTCAGACTAGATATATGGAAGAAATATTTTACACTGAAGGTGGTGAAATAGGAACAGGTTGCCCAGAGAGACTGTAGGTGCTCCATCCCTGGAAACACTCAAGGTCAGGCTGGACATGGCTTTGAACAACCCGATCTAGTTGAACGTGTCCCTACTTATTGCAGGGGAATTGGACTAAATAACCTTTAAAGGTTCTTTCCAACACATATCCTTCTATGATTCTACAATTCTGTGATTCTATTCACCCATGTGGATAAATGTTCTAGAAGAGATGATTTAAAATGTGACTATGTCTAACTGAATTTACCTTCATAAATAAGAAGATTAGCTTATGCTGGATACTCCAGTAAATACTACCAATCAGCCTTCAGAATGAGAACCTTCAGGATGACAAGAGTCATTAAAAATCCGGTTGCAGGACTAAAAACCACGAAAACTCTAGAAGGACAACCCTTATGATTATATCATCGTATTTCCAAACCTTTAAAATCATTAAGGCATTTGAGCTTTTTAAATACAAACAAATATTTATTGTTTTGTTTTGTTTTGTTTTCTTTGTTTTAAAAAGGGTTATAATTTATACAGATGGTCTAGGAACAGCCTTGAATCTAGCCCTTTTATTTTCCAAGTCTTGTAGAAAAGTGCATTCAAAGGATGAAGGTGGGGAGCCAGGAATTAACTTCACTGCCAGGTTACATGGTTTGTATTATGGAAAACAGTTTTAAATTACTTGACAATATGCCATTACCATGCCTTACCCTTCATCTACTATGCAAGTTAATTAACAGATGAAGCTAAGTGTTTATATAGCCCTCTCTTATTCTGGACCACGTTATTATCACTATTGAAGTGGTGTAAATCTGAATGAATTACACTGAAGCCAACTTAATTGTTTCAAAATTACACCAACGTAATCAGAAGAAAATTGTCCCTGCAAAAGGAAATTCTGATGAGTTTTCTAGCAAGCTGAAATGTATAGTTAAGGAAGCAGGGCTCATATAAAGCAAATTGAACGTGGTCCTGCAGACAAGATGGCAGTGCTAAGAGAGCAGATTTGCAAATTCTGGATTTTCCAGCACAGTATGGTTGTGTCAACACAAGACCATTCTTGCCTGAACGGCAGGCCTAGCAACATCATACCTGCAAAACTGGTGGCAGGATACCAGACAAACACTGCTCCATGACAGTGCAGCAACTAAAAGGGATTGCCAAAACAAGTGGGAATGTCTCTGCCCCCATTTCTTATAACCTACATATGGCCAGCCATTTCGGACTTACATACACTTTTTCAGCTGCTGTAACTCAATACAGAAAGAGCTGCTGTAAGCAGCATGACTAGGCAAATGAAATGGAGTTATTTGCATTGTATGACTTTTTTTCCCAGCACCTTTACAATATACATCTCTCCTAGGATCTGCTATTTTATTTTTTGTGTGTGTGTGTTTTCTAGAAACTACATATTGGAAACATCTACTTTCATTTTTTTCTAATATATGCTTAGAAATGTACCCTCCTCTGTTTATTACTGCTGGAAGAAATGTGGGGTGGATCCTGTGGAAATAATAGCAAGAGACACTACAGTTAAAGGCTTTATTATTAGTCATACACAAGAGATGATGAAATAAGTATAATAGTTCTGGCACGAAAATTCCTTTATCTAAATAATGTTGTAAGGCTTTCAGTAAGTTTCAATTTTAAGGGCAGCTTTCAGACTTAATGTCCCAAGCATTCAGACATCTTTTTCTTTTTGCTGACAGTCCTTTATGTCAATGGCCAAATAACATTTCCATCCTTCTTGGTGGCATGCTTTTCAAACTCTGCTGCCTTCAACACCAACACAAATCAACTGGACTGGAGTGTAATAAATGGGTCCACCAAAGACTAAATTTTGGGAAAACATCATTTTCATAGGGAAAGCATGTTTTTGAGAGTGTGTAGATCTTTTAATTAGGTAGCTTCTCTCTTCTGAGTTGTTAACTTTCCTGTGGCATATACACATTTGAATCATGGCAGTTCTTCCTAGTTCTGTGATGTCTCTGGAAATATGGAAGGGGAATCCAAAAACTGCTGGTGACTCACCATGAAATTGGAACTACAAGGAAAGGGGGCATTTTTTTCAGAGGACTGTAGCTAGGATATCCATCACTTTCTGTGACCCACTTGCTCCCTGAAGCAGCAGGTAGCTGACCCTAAACATGGCATAAACTGTGTTAAGGTAGTATCTAACAAAAGAACATCAAATAGGAGTTACTTCTTATATAACCCCACTGAAGCCACAGCAAATGTTATCTAGATCTGCTTTGTACCATCACAAAAAGAATACATCACATGTCTAGTAGACACAAGTAATAACAAATAATGGAAGATCACTCCTGCATCAATTTTTAATACTTCCAGTCATTGAGAATAATTATCAGCATAGATGTCTCTGTTTCTGGAGGAAGTGAATGGCTGATTAAAGACTCCAGATAGTTTTCTCATTGAGGGAGAAATCAATGCAGGGTGAAGTTCTGAATGGTACAGTTCATACTCAATAAACCTATTAATTGTGATTGGCAAATTAGACAGCATTAAACTTCCTAATATCCATCCCAAGATGTTTGTGGCACTCCATTTTATAGTTAATGCAAACAGGAACCTTTAAAGAGCTAGTCAGAAGAAATGTTCACAGTGTTTGAAATAGTGATTAAATACTGGAGAAAAAGGTGAAGAGAAACCAGGCTATTTGAGAATGTTGCCAAGTCCGTTGCAGTATGTCCATATATTATACTTTTGGATAAACAAGGAATTAACCCTTGTGATAATGCAGTGTTTGACATTTGTAAGAGATTCTGAGTTAGGTCATGAAAGCATTTTTTATTCTTCTCAGTTCACTAGAGGCTATACAAGTTCCTCCAGTAGCTACCATAGAAAATGGTGTGGTTAATAGAGACTGTATTTTAATTAACTTGCACAGGAATTTCTCCAAAGTGCAAAGGCTGAGTCTGCATGAACACTGAACCCACACATCCACCCAGTACTGTGTATGCAGACAGTCGTGGTATGAGCAAATGCAGCAATTCCACATGCAGCCACAATTTTTGTTCTCATTTGTGAATGTGAACACATGGCTGTGACACTGACTTATGGATGTATCAGGGATTATATTTATTGAACAATTGTTAGATACCTCTCTTTTCCTTTAACAAATGCAAACTTTGCATTTATCAAAGAAGATATTTTCTTCTGACTTATAAAGGGCTTCTGTAAATTCAGTGCTTCTGTATAATGAGTTTATGAAATAATTCCAATGTCTGGCCTTTGTCTAATGCAGGTGATACTGCTTGTTCTGCTCATGTAGATGAGTTCCTTGGTAGAAATGGTGCTACCAGTCTTAGTATTGTTTGGGTTGCAGGAAGTCCACCTCAGAATAGCTATATTTCCAAGTCCTTCAAGACTCAGACAACGGTGCAGCATCATTTACTATGCTTAGGACATGTCAGGGACAGCACAGCCATATCAGTGCTCCAATCTCAGCATCCATCAGCATTGCTGAGGAGTTTCCTAAGCTACTTTTACTGAGGAGGGTCCACAAACACACCCCTGTACTGCTTTCCAGGAACAGATATGGTTTCTCTCTATGTCACAGCTACCTGCCTTCTCCAGAGATTTGTACACAAATCCTTGCCTTGTCATGCTTTTATTTATTTGTGCCTTTGGTGCCCATACATCTCCACCAAAAGCTGTCTCAAATGGTGGCAACACCAGCATGTGATTCACAATACAGGGTTGATGTCCTGGAACCCTTGTTGGCACTGTCTGAGATCTTTCAATGCTATAAACTACAAGGACTGCCAATTTCCTGGCTTTCAGCAACAGATCTTCTATTGGCATGGTTTCTCTGAGCAAGTTATGGTGTCCTTCAACCAGTAATATACTGCAAAACTGAACAATAAAAACAGAAATGACAAGAACTGCCTCCAAGCTCAAGCAGCCAAAGAGCACTCAAGAGAACTAATCACAAAGATGCAAAGTACTCAAAGCTACTGGAAGAACATCAGTAAATTCAAGATGAGCTTGAGATAGGCTTAACTAGATATTGGAAGTTTTGCTCAAAATAAGAAGCATTTTCTTGATGAATGAACTTGATTTCTAAACGTGCATCCTCTTCAGCCATTGGACGACACCCTTCAGTTAAGATCATTAGGGCTAAACTGATCACTGTTTACCCTTTCTTCCTGATCAGCAGTCCCTTTTGGGAATGCTGCATCTGTAAAGTTATTAACACATTAACAAGTGTCTAAGATGGATGAGCCAAGCCAGCCATTATCCTTCTTACATGTTCCTCTCCTTGTGACAGATATAAGCAACATGCATTTGTTTCTCTCAATAACAGAACAACGGTAAACAACACAGCAAACCTCAGTCATCATTTAAAGAGGTGTTCTCAGCTGTCCATATTCCAATGTGAAGTCTTAAGCCATACATACACAGACATACCATATACATATTTAGATATCAAAAGATCTGCACTAGGATTTTTGAAAGTACAAGAATAACTAATGACAGATTCTGTTCTGGATTCCTAGTGCATCAGTTCTGATGATACCTACAACCTGAAGCACATATCTACATTTTCAGACACCTTTACATACCTTAGATACCTGTAAAATATGTACATGGATTTCCACATGAAGTACCAGACTGACAGCGACATATTACAAATCATACCATCCGCTTGATTTTAAAATTACCATAATTAATGCTGTGTATGTATATGCACCCTGCACATTTTTAAATTTTTCTCTGAGTCTAACCTTACGTGTCCAAATCCCAGCTTACTGACTCATAACAAGAGAAAAGTTAACTTATTCCCTTTTAAAACTTTAAAAAAATGTTTGGTCTCAAAATTACACATATGCCCCAAGAATTACTTGGGGTTTTCATTGAACCCAGATGAACTGAATCTGAATTGACTTCTCGGTGTCTGCTGACAACTCTGTAGCTATATTCATCATACAAGACCAATACTGCAATGAGGTCACTATTGTGCACTTTCTCTTCTTACTCTTTCATCTCTTCCTAAGCATTGATAAGAAGATTTTTGCCGTACACTTGATATCCATCAGTTTAAAGGAGACTAATTACATTCACTTGGTGAATGCAAATGGCAGTTACAGCAGCTACTTGCAAAGCCCTTGAAATGATCTGCCAGTTTCAGACTACTTTATGTGGCATGGGTCGTGGAAGTAGCAAAGCTAGAAAAGAAAGACTTAAAAATGTCTCAGTGAAAATACTCCAGAAAGAAGCAAACATTTGATAAATCTTTATGGTTTACTGAAAAAGTTACTCCCCCTACCATCTCCCAGTTGAGAACTGGAGCAGGTATGTCCAAAGTGAAGGGGTAGAAAACAACTTTCTGGCAGGAAAGGGGACTTCCAATCCTGCAAGACTCTCCTACTGCTAGGGCTCAAAGCAGCAGGAGACAATGGATGTCAAGGAACTGACCTGCAGCTGACAGTTCTGTCAAGGATTTAATATATTATGTGACGTTAAAATCTCAGTTTTCTTAAGCAGGAAGAAATAGAGCAGTTTGAAAGAGGATCAGTAATGATTAAGCATCATATGTAGCTGAAGAGACTTAATGCAGGGAGGCATGAGGGATGTGATGCTCCTAACTCCTGGCTGAGGACCCCTCCTTGCATTCAGCCCCTATCATTATCCCTGCTGTTCCTGCAGGGAAAACTGAAGAAGGGACTTGAGATGTACAAAAGACTTTTCTGTTTCAAAGAGCTCCACACTGGCTGAAGCTCAATCCTCGGGAATATTAAAAGCCCAGTCTTTTTCCCAGAGGAGACATGATGGTTTTCCTCCAGCAGTGGGGATGATGAGTAGGGGCTGTTTATTGTGTTTATCCTTCAGCATTCTCACCGGGCAGGAATTTGAATCCTAGTAGAAGTATATGTGCTGCTAGTGGCTGCAGAGCAGCTTACATTGGTCAAAGACTGTACTTATTATCTATCATTGGCATTAATTTTCTAAGCATATAACTAATATATTTATACCTAATTCCATGACATTACACCATAATTATTTCTAATACCACATCTATATAACACACATTTCTGATGATCTTAATGACTGAGCACTGAGGACTGAGATATCCTCTGACTAATTTTTTATCATCTTGTCTTCCAGCCCATTATCACAAAGTCAAAACTCTCGGTCAGAGGGCAACAGGAATTTAGTAAAGACACCCAGACCTTTGTGGCAGACAGGACTGAATATGCAATGCACAGAGCAGTATTTTTTAAATTTATATTTCCAGCACTGAACTAAGCACTCTACTATAGCCAAAATATCTAAATGCAGATTTTTAAATAACAGATAAGGATTTATATATAAAAATATTTGCAGACAGTTAGGCCAAAATCAATTTCCCTGACAGGAAAATAAAGATGCACACAAGAATAAGACAGGAAGGATGGTCCAGCAATTAGACCATCAGCCAAATGAGAGTATTGTTTCTCAGTTAGTGAGTGATTCAGGGATGATGTTTCCTTCATGTTCATCCTTTTCAGAATACTCTAGCTGGCTTTCCCATTCTGTGCATAAGCTCTAGGCAAAGCAATCTAGTGTGTGTGCCAGCTTCCCTTAGTATGCATCATAACTGCTCTGAACATCATATTTAAGATAGGGACCACGTGACAGTGCATCTTCTTTCTCAGTGTCACGGGGACCTATCTCAGTCATCCCTGCCTTCTGTTACAATAAGTCTTCCCTCCTCTGTACTGTCTGGGGTAGAGGAAATCCTAAAGTGCTGTTGTGAATGATGCAAGCAGTCCTGAACTCAATGTCCCACTTACATCTTAGCTGACTGGACTGAAAACTTACATAATTTCCTTGTAATGAAAACAATGCTGGGATTTTAACCACAGAACAGTGGTGGCTACCCTGACAAAGTAACTGCTGCTAGCTCAACATTTTTTTAAAAAAATAGGCATGCAACTTAGTCTTAAGAATTTTTAATAACTGTAGTGTGGTAGCATTAAGAAGGAATCTACAAAACTCAAATAGTATCAATTTCATTTGCAGTTCTGGATATAACTATATTCAATGTTAATGCTTGAAGCACAACCTAATTCCACAGGTTTTTCAGACAGAGTCTCTTCATTTTACATGCTTTTGTCAATCCAAATTGATTGAGCACATTGCCTCCAGAGCTCTTGAAAACACAAAGGCTCTCACAACCATTTTCTGTGGCTAGGACTGAAAAACTCTAGTCAGGTTTCCTAAGAAGCAAATCCCCAGGAGCATTTTAGTAACAGTTTTAATAGCCTAGCCCATGATTGCTCACTAAGTTCTCCCAGCTAAAAGTTCTGTAGTTGCTTCCTTACCAAGTGTAAAACACAGGATATGTTACATGGTCTGAAGGAAGAGTTTCAACTTTCTTATGTCCAAGACAAAGACAAGTTTATTTATTTTGTTGGTCCTCAATGGTGTGAAAGCCAGACTGATTGTCTGCCTACCCTCTCGCTCAGTTCACACAGCAGCTCTGCCCAAGTCAAGTAAAAAGAGGCCAACTCTGCGGCCACTGCATCTGCATGGCCAAGAGTTTTGGTTATTAACTTTCCTCCTTACTAGCTAGCTACTGGAATGAACATAAATCATCAGAAAGCTTTTTGAGTGTGACATGCTTTTAGTGGCTGGATTTTTCTGTTGTAAGCAGAAGAGCTCTGCAGTGACGTCTGCCAGCAGCACTGTAAGCTGGAACACAGCCGGGGTTTCTCCCATAAACCTCAGGGGTATATTCACCCTTATGTAATAACACTCATCACAAAGGATCCCAAAGTGCTTGGAAGCTGCACAAGATATATTCAAGGAGTGATTCATCACCAGGACTTCTCCAGGGCACAGCTGCCCCTACACATGCTGTCAGCATCAGGGGTCTTAAATAGCAGCATCATCCACTCAGCTTTTTAAAGCATGGGGCAAGTGGTGTCTGTGCTCTACTAACTCTTGTCTGTGGGGTGTCCTATTTAAAATAGAAACAAGAAACAACAATAAAACCAAGCATTATCTTGGCTCAGTTTCTTGCAAGTGTTTATTTACAACAGACATATGCGCTTGCCAGTGTTTTAAGACCAACACAGTACAAAACCCGAAACTGTTGAAATCTGATGAAACTGTCACAAGTTCTTCAGGTCCTGGCTGGAGTCCCTGTGTCCTGTAGAGATCTGAACTATCAAAATTATACTAGAATTTTGGACTGAGGGAAAGCTACAGAGGTATATGATGCAGCTCAAATTACTGTCAGTTTCTGTGCATTTCTACAGCTATTTGTGGCTGCACAGTACATGCATATATCTGAATATTGCCTTAAGGCCTTGAAATAGCTTGCATGAGCACTGCCTCCCTTTTTCCCTTCTGCTGCAAACAGCCAAACTGTGTCAAGTAATGTGCAAATCATTTCCCCTTCCTGCTTGGAAAGGGTAATAACAGCTATCTTCATTTTGGGATCCCTCAGAGTAAGGAATAGAAGACAGAGCACACAGTTACGAGGTTGAGAGAAGCTTCAATAAAACTGGTACTCATAAATGCTAAGAGTGAAACTATAGCACAAAATCGTTGAAGAACATTATGATTTTTTTTATACATTTAACAGGAAATGGCTGCCATAGACATTACAAAACTAATTAGCAATGTGATGCACTTTAAAATAAAACCTTTTAAATGTAAATCATGGGGAAAAAAAAAACTCACAAAACAACAACAAAAAACCCAGATATAAGCCAGCAGGACATGCATCCCAGGGACTGAGGGAAAGCTACAGAGGTATAAAACGTAAGACAAAAGAAAATGAAGTCTTGACGCATGACCTAACCTCATCCTAGAAAGAAGGTGGTGATACTCAAAGGATAAAAATCAGTAAAATTGTAATTTGGAATTAACTTAAATATAGTATCGGGAACATTACATCAACTAAAGTACAACCAAACTAAATGCTTAATGGCATTCTGTTTGGATTCCAGTGGGCTTGATGATCCAGAGCCTTAAAATGACAAAATCACCATATCACAGCAATACTCCAAACAGGAGGAGAAAGCTGTACTCTTCCACAGCATAATAGCAACAAACAGGTGAATGCTCCTCTTCAAGAAAATCAGTCCAATACGCCATTTGAAGGGAAGCTCTATCCTGTGAGCTCTGGCATCGGTGTTTGACAGACAGTCATTTGTTGTTGGCTAGAATGAGGGAAACACTATCACCAGACATCGAGGTTTAAATTTATGACAATCTATTAAATTACAAGAAGAAAACTAGTGTTAAGTGTACAAACACGTTTACATTAATTTCAAATCATATCATCTGGGAATAAAACCAATTTAGAAAGCTCTTATTAAAATCAGTACAAGAACTAGCAGAGAACATAAATTCTTGTTGGTTTCTCCAGCCAGCCGCTGAAGAAAAAACTGTACCATGTACGGTATCCAAGTGTTGATGACCTCTCTACAAAGTCTTAAGGAGCTGCTCAGATCAGTTTGCAACTGTATTAACCTGAGAATTTCACAATTATCCCAAACATTCTTTGTCAGTCCCTCCATACAAGTACCTTTAAAAGAGTTCATTTAACCCAACTGTATGTTTCTATATTATTCCAGAAGCCTGCCTGATTCCATGATTTTTGAATCCATCACTACAGTGGTGCAAATTAACTACATAAACCAAAAAGAAATATGGGACCTGTGTTTTTCCCAACACAGACGCAAGATGGTCAGCACAGACAGGGGCATTTGCAAGAAAAGTTGTTGGGTTTTCATTCTTGCCTTTGACTGGTCATCACCTGTAGCTTCCAGTGGAGCAGCCGGCCAGGATACAAGCAATTTGGAGAAGCAATGTGCTTCCTTCCACATGCAAAGAGCATACATTTTCCAGCTAGGGTGTATGTAAATGTATCTACTTTCCTGCTGTAACCCTCAGAGTTCTGCACCAGTTGAGCATCATTTCCAGTAAGCCTACATATTTTTACTACAGCAGTCAGTTTACTTCATAGCATAAAAACAAAAAGTCTGCTTAACACCACACATAGCCAGTATGGTCACTTGCTCCTGACAGCACAGTCCTCATGGGAGCCCTGGTGTTGGAGTTAAACCAATCTTCTGACTGATATTCAAGAAAATATTTCACAACTGTAAGTGGTGTGATAGCTAAGTAATCATACCATCATCACTGAACTTGTTTGCAAGAGAAAACCCTTGTGTACAAAAGGCTCCTTATAGCTCAGTATGTATTTTTTCAAAGAGAAAATAATGAAGCTGTCTCTTTCATTACACATTAATGGCTTCTTTATTCTCTGCAGGAAAATAATCAGCCACCAAAGACAGAGTATAGAGTGACACTCATGTGTTAGTTAGTTGTAGATTGATTTTCAGGTCTTAATATTTGTCTAGGGAATTTCATGTTAACGTATCTGCCTCTTAAAAATGCTATTTGGCACTTGGAACTATAACATAAAACGCAATACTAGACTAAATGGATGACCAGCTGAAAGAAGTTCTGGATATCCAGACTGACTCCAGATTTGGAACCGATCATCACTGAGGCTGAAGTAGAACCTGCAATTAGAGACATACTAAAGGAACAGTTTAGATTTTAACAGCTCTTCAAAAACATCATGTTTGATTCTGAGTTTTTTAGGAGCCTTGTTTTACTAAGCTAACCATGTATTTATATTGTTTACAGTGTGCCTATAGAAAGCCATTTAATTGATATTTTTTTCTAGCTATGGGTAAAACTATTTGCACATCTGAAAGTAAATGCTGTAAATTACTTTTTTAAAAGTATTATTGTTTGGGAGTAGGATCACCCAGAAAACAATGATGCTTTATTTCTGGCTAAAAGGACAACTCCAAAAGTGGCAGGAGTGCAGACGACCTGTAGGTCATTAAATTTTTCAGCGTTATTTTTAATCCAGATGTTACATTCTTCAAATAAACTAAAGGATAAAAATCAAATTTTAGTAGATAGCTTGAGATGTGAATCAAAGTCAATACCTAATATTTGCCCTAACCAGCAAAAAAAATTTCAAAAGAATCTGATATTTACACACAGTAAAAATATTTCACGTGAAGATGATAGCTCTGTTTCTTTCAGCACGAAGTAATTTAGTATTACACTGGTATCTTAACTTTCCATTAGCCTTTGTCATTTATTAGGCTGTGCCAAAAGTTTCTCACAATGAGGCTGTCATCTCAGTGTCAGCTTAAAATACTCTCTTCTTTACCTGGATACATCCACATACTAGAAACAATATCTGTATTGTTATTATGAAATTTTAAATACTCTATTTTTATTCAAAGCAACACTATTATTCTGGGTTTGTCTTATTTCAGGTAGCATATATATGTAGTTCTGGTCATTTTAGCTGCTCAAATTGAAGAATTCTTCCACAGACCAAAAAGATTTTGAAAACTAATATTGTGTCCCAGTCTCAGTAGAGCTCTGGAGAAATAACAAAAATACACACCTCTAATGATCAAAAGTAAATCTATTTCAACACCCACTGTATTCATCTAGATTAAAAAATATTTTCTAAAATCTTTGACATTCATAACAATACATTTTTGTTAGTGTTTGAGGACATTGCAAAAATATTAAGTATTATTTAATCATAGAAGTAAGATCCCTGTCTCATTCAGTGCTTCCATCAGGCAATACTAACAGAATTTTCTTTCAGTAAAGAGTTGTCGCAGCAGTTCCACTGCCTGTCATGAAACTGAAGAGATGTATGTGTTGCCTTGCTCGTCAGAGCAAGAATATACTTGAAGGTTGTAGAAGAAAACTGGTCCATGGCTTGCTGCAGGAGAGATAGCTCTGTTGTTTTCATTTCAGAGTGAGCAGAGCTCAAAGGCACAGTGGGAGCCCTGTGTTCAGAGGGTTCCAGCCACAGTTCTGCTAAAATCATTCAGGAGCTGCAGTGATAGTATTTCTGGAGCCACGTGGATGCTGGATTTCCATAATCAAAATACAATTCCATATGTACAAAGAAAAACATTAAATGTGCAGTACTTCAAATGGAAAATAAATTAATTAATTAATTAATAAAGATCCCCGAATCCCAAACAGACAGCAGCTTATTACTGCTGTTGTTGTCTAACATCCTGAATATATGACTGAGGGTCAGGAAGGCCCAAGTATAGCTGGTGGGCCCATTGCAGTGACTGTTTTTGTACTGCAGCCAGATTACCAGCCTCATCGCTATGAGCAGCAATAGTTTCACAGCACTGCAAATTTCTCAGGGCTCCATCAGCCACTGAAAATCAGCCACTGTGTTCCTGCAGCCTTTCACCATGGCAGCAAAGGCTCCAGCTTGTGTTGGCATTTCTGGGGATCAGAACTTCCCTGGTGTGAGCACAGCTTCCAAACCTGCCAAACTGACAGAGGGGACTTGTCTGCCGTGTCGTACTGCCAAATGCTCCCCAGGCCATGTGTCCTGGTTTGAGGTAGAACAGAGCCGATTCTGCTCAACGATTTTAACTCTTCAGCTAAAGCTATACTAATTAACTGCCTTGTCTGAAGTTACCAGCATAAACTGCCTGCTTCTACAGTGACAAGACTTCATGTTTAGAGTTACTGCCAGGGTTTGGTGTGCACACCAAGGTCACTGCTGAGCTTGTGTACCCCATGGAGGGGGGCAGAAAGTAAAGCCAAACCTGCAGGGAGGAGTGGACAAGATAAGGGACCCTAAGATTCATCAATGGGGTATTCTATCCCACATCCATCATATCTAGTAAAAGCTGAAGGATCAGGAGGGGCAAGCCCTTCCCTCTCCCCGTCATCTTTGTGCTTGCTTCAGCTGCTCCTGCAGTGGCTGGCATCCGAGGAGATCTCTGTCTGTTCTGCCTTTGATCCTGAGCTGTGTGTTCCTGAACCCAGTTCCAGAATCCAGCTCAGTACCCAGTTGTCCTCTGCTGCTGAGTCCAACCTGGGACTTTTATCCTGGGTCTGCTCCCCAGATGGTGACGTATTGCCATGGGAGGTGGGGGAGGTGGGTTCGATACTGATTTTGTATATATTTGTATATATTCCTTTTTATTATCATTATTGTTATTATTAGTGGTAGTATTAAAGCTGTTTTCTGATCATTAAGTGTCTCT
>NW_008620823.1:29900-50172 GCF_000691845.1 Merops nubicus | reverse complement strand
TGGGGTGAGAGGGCTAACAGAGAGTGTCTGTTATGGTTCTGGGGGTGGCCCTGACCCCAAACGGTAACGCCATACCAGCCTCTTTGCATGATTTCCAGCAGTCTGAGGATCAGTCTCAAATCTGTGCTAGCCATCAGCATGATGGACAACTTTGGTCTGTCGTTTGCCTCTGATCTCTGAAGAGCCTTGTACCCCAGGAAAGATCTACAGATACTGATTCTAAGGAGTTTTTTCCATTGGCTCCTTTGGGGATGAAAAGAATCCTGTAAGTGGAGGCTTACTTTACCTTTCACATATTTTTAATATGCAGAAAGACTTGCTACAATGAGTTTATGTCTAATTACTTTTCTGTCATTCTGATTAGTCACCACATATGATGCCAGTAGCTGAAGGAACTATCTAAGGCATAACAAAATCTGTCTGATTTAGTTATCTTTCATATCCCATGGCTAGACTGGGTCTATTATATCAATTAGAATCTACATCAATGCCCTGTAGCTTTCTGCACCATTGAGATGGACATTTTATAGTGTCAGTCAAGCACAGTCCCAGATCTGCCTTGAGTCCATCTCAGAGAGATGCTGACAACATCTTTGCTTTCAGTCATAGAATCATAGAATGCTTTGAGTTGGAAGGGACCTCAAAGCTACTCCAGTCCAACCCCCTGCAGTAAGCAGGGATATCCCCAACTACATCAGGTTGCTCAGAGCCCCATCAAGCCTGACCCTGAATGTCTCCAGGGATGGAGCCTCCACCAGCTCACTGGGCAACCTGTTCCAATGTATCACCACCTTCATAGTAAAGAACTTCTTCCTAATGTTTAATCTAAATCTACCATGTTCAAGTTTAAGACCATTGCCCCTCGACCTGTCACTGCATGCCCTTGTAAACAGCCCCTCCTCAGCTCTCCTGTAGGCCTCCTTCAGGTACTGGAAGACCATCATAAGGTCTGCAGTGCCTTCTCTTCTCCAGGCTGAACAACCTCACCTGTCTCAGCCTGTCATCAAAGGAGAGGTGCTCCAGCCCTCTGATCATTTTTGTAGCCCTCCTCAGGACCTTTTGTAACAGGTCCATGTCTTTCCTGTGCTGAGGGCTCCAGGGCTGGACACAGTTCTCTGGATGAGGGAATTCTGACCCTTACCTTTTTATAGGCTCTGCAGACTTGCCTTGTATGTCCAGTATGACCTTTTGCAAACAGAATAGCTGTGGTGGTTCAGAGACCAGTTTTTCCTTTAGTCCACTGCTAAAAGGCTTTGTTACTTTTTTACAGAACATACCCTTTATAAGAGCTGTGTTACTGACACTCAAGACAGATACCATTGTATTTTTATCCTTGGTTAGTGGGAGTAAAGGGATATTTAATAACATACATAGCTTAGCCCATATCTGCTTAACTACTTTGTGTCAAGGCTGAGCCACAAGTACTCATGCTCCAAATTTGTGATAATTAGATAGAAAACTCTTGTTTAGTTCTCAAAAATCATGTAAGCAAGGTGGGGGTGTTGGTTCAGTCATGTTATTGCCTTCATAAAAATTACCTGCATACCAATAGGTCAAATGTCCCAACACAATATTATTCTGAGGGACAGAAAATGCATTGGACATTTTGGCTTTGCCATACCTGTTTCTGGAGCTCTTGGAGCAAGATTCTTTCTTATATAAGTGCTGCATTGGAGAAAAAAGGAGGACTACAACAATTGTACAGTCAACAGAAAAAGTGTCTGACTTACATCTTTGCATAACTATTATATTGACATACTACATTGACCTAGTTGGAGATGTCTTGGCTTATTACAGGGGGGTTTGACTAGATGACCTTTGGACATCCCTTCCAACCCAAACATTCTACGATTCTATGATTTCACACAACTAAATTCAAATGCAGATTTCCATTTTGATGTCTCATAGGCACATTTTAACTCTGTATTTAACATAAATACTTTCTTTTGTCATGCTATTTCCTGTCTCTTTTTTCCTATTTATTTTTTAACCATTCAATGTAGTAAAAATTAAGAAGCACCAGCTTCTGTAAGGTGGAGATGATGCAATTGCTGCACCTGTGGTGGTGCAGATGCCCCCCCTGCTCCCCGTCCTTCCCTGGGCTGCTTTGTGAGAAGGCTGGGTTTAGGCCATACTGCAAAACCAATATTGTTGCTCTTTTTCACGATAGAAAAGGCTGGAAAGTTTGGTAAATTCTGGTGGCCAGAGCATTTCAACCTTGTATGTCCACCTGAAGCCAAGTCAATTGCTTCACCTCCTCATGCCAGCATCAGAGTCAGTGAGATGAATTGGCCAGGCACCCTTCAACTATGTTAATAGCTCCTGAATACTCTGGATAGGGGCCAATGAAAGACCTCAGCCCCATCAGGGATGTGCCAAGCTAACCTAACAAGATTAAAGGCCACAGTAGAAAAGTACTGGCCAACACTGTCCAAAGTCAATCACCTTACAACCCTGTAAATAAAGATCCTAAGGTGAGGCCCATTTGAGCTCCCTGTGATTTCAGTGGACTGAGTCTTGACATCTCCCCTGGAGCAGGGATGCCTTGGCAAAAGGCATTGAGGATCTTGGGATGCTCACAGTCATGACAATCTGCAGATTGGCAATATCTTGATTACAGGTTGACCTCTACCCTATACACAGCTTTGTGCGTGTGTGCGCATGTGTGATTTGCTTAAGCAACTTTTGTTCAACTTTATGTGAATCTTTATACTTTCTATAACCAATTGTTCATTTTGATTAAGTACTATTAGTTTACAAGTTACTGTGTGAGTGTTAATTTACTCAAAATGTTGCTACTATTTACCTCAAAAGGCACAAAGTTACACTAAGCACTACATTAAAATTCTAATATTCCAAAAAGATTTAGACATAAACCATTGACCAGGTTTGGGATTAAGGTTAGATATAACCTTTTATTCCAAAGGAGTTTGGAGGAAAAGGGGGTCTATTCTGAACCTTGTGACCCAGCCTCACAAGCCTCATTCTATTTTGAACCTTGTGACCCTTCCCTCATATCCTTAGGTATAAACCATTGACCAGTTCTGGAGCTAGGGGCAAATCTAGCCCTATTCTCAAAAGGAATTTGTAGGGAACAGAGATCTATTCTGAACCTCATGAGCACACAGGAGGGCCATCTTTACTCCTTTTCCAAGTCTAGTCCCCATAACAATTACCCTAACCTAACTTCAAATCAGTTTACTGTGCACAAACATTGAATTGCATACATATTAAAATCGTATCATATATGTACGTTCAAATATAAACCTACTGATTTCTATAATCAGTTTGCCTTGTAGCAAGCAATGTAGTGACCTTGTCATCAAACTGAACCTCTATTCCTTGCTATATTTTATCAAATTACTAAATACTGTTAATAAACGGTATTGCTGCTTTCATCTGAGTGAGGTATGTTCCACGCATTTCATGGTAAATGGAGTTTCAACTATGATTCTGCAACAAGTCACTTAGGTGATTTAAAGGGAAACTACTCCTTTATTGTAACCTCCATGACAGCCTCTTAAAGCATCCTGGTGGTAAATGCAAAAGAAGATAAAGGAGAAATATTTTATATAGGAACATTTGAGTTAGAGAGTAACTAATTGTATTCAGTGATTTATTTCACATTTCAGCTAGGGCTCTCCTAACTAACTGCACTTCCTGAAGTTAGCAGCATGTTTTTGCAGACAGTCTGCTTCTAGCAGTGATAACAGTTGATGTTTGTATTTACTACCAAGGATTGGTATGTAGAAAGGCTCTTACTTACACTTGCTCCTGTGCAGACCAAAGTCACTGCTAAATCTTGTGTACCATGTTGGGGGAGCAGAAAGAAAAAGGCCACATCTATGAGAGGGAGCAGACAGGACAGGTGACCCTAAACTGACCAACAAGGTGTTCCATCCCATATATGTCATATTCAGTATACAGCTGCGGGATCATGAGTGTCAAGCTCACTTCTTCAATGGCCAGCTTCGAAGGAAGACTGTCCAATCTGCCTTCCATCCTAGTCACTTGTTCCTGAATCCAGTTCCAGAACTCAGCTCCCATCTGCTGCTGAGTCCAGTCTGGGTGAGGTGCCTGCTTCACAGCGTCAGTGGTGATGGTGATGTAATTACCTTTGGGGGGGGGTGGGTTCAATATTGGGTTTGTATATATTTGTATATATTTAATATTTATTGTTATTGTTTCATTAAGGCTGTTTTCATTTTCTAATTCTTAGGTCTCTCTCCCTTATTCCCTGTCAAAGAGCATCTGTTATAAGAGAGCATCTGTCATTCACCTAGTGGCCAGCCCAGCGTCTTAACCTTGACTGTTGAGTATGAACACATCCAGAGTGCAATTTAGAGGAACAATTCTAACCGTCAGAGAAATAAGGTCCAGGAATATCTTTCTAATGATACTCTAGATTAGAAAGCTGAATGGCTTCATTATATGCCTACAAAAAAGTTATATAAAGGATCATATAAAGTCATGGCTGTTGTAGCAAGGGCTAGAATCTACAGTCCAGAAAACCTCACCCATTTGATACCTCTTTGCTGTAATATAGCCCTGTGCCTCTAGCTTTCTAATCTTTCAGGGCCATTAAGTTTTAATATTATAATTAATTAGTTTAATATTTGATTATTCAAAGACTATTTTGTGAGTTGTGATTAGCTATGTGTAGAGAAACAAATTAGCCATAGATTAATTACGTGATTGCTGCAAATTACAGTGCTGAGAACAGGATCTATATTGGGAAAAAGGTCAGAACTCCTTAAGGGTTTTGAATCCAAAACTAAATTCATGACTCAGCTGCTCTCGTTAAGCCATAAGGCAAATCAAAGGCTACAAACTTTTGGTTTACTGTTTTTTTTCAGCTCTACCTACATTCAAAATTAAGTTATTCTGCAGTGTTTTAAAGTTCCACGCCACACTGGTTGCAGTTAAACATCTTGAAAGGACATAATGTTCACAGAGAAGGAACGTTATACCTGGTCCTCATCAGGGGTAGAACAAAATCTTCGTGTTTCAGTCTGTAAGTCAATACCTATTTCTTACTTCACAGATAAGCAAGTGCTTACCTGAGTAAGTTCCTGGCTGTAGACATCTACTGATGCTAGTATGTTCTGATTTACAGGCATACAGGAACCACGGCTTGGTCCAGAGTTTTCCAAATCAATGATCAGGAACTTGCTCCTCCTCATAGCAACCCTGCTTTCGTTGCAGGCACATCTCCTGATGGCCCTCTAAATAACTCTATCTTAAGTACACAGACAGACCCCTTCTAATCTGTATTACTCAGATTCCTCATTCATTTAAGTGACATTATTTGCATGACACAAAGAAACCATAACCTCTGCAATCCCTTTTGATCACTCAAATGTGTGTAACAATTGTAAAGGATCAGATTCCTTCTCAGTCTTCCTGATTATGAATGTTAGTGCTAACACAGAAATTCTATTCCCACAGCACTGCAACAGAAAGAAAATGTTCTTAAATGAATTTATCATTAACTCCCACCAGCTATTTACTCATAAAACAGTCCCTGATTAGAGAACATCTTTGAAGCTGACTCTTCAAAAGATGCAGCACATGAAGATCCAGACCTTTTCCTAATGCGAGTAGAAATACAAAATTTGAATCACAAATTGCTTCTTTACAAGGACCATGATACTGTTTCTCTTGAAGTGCATCTTATTGCTGAAACTTGCCCACCATTTGATGAAAGGCACCTTTGTAAACCCCCAAAAGTATTCTATGGAAAGCCTTGGAGAGAAGTCTAAAGGGAAGAGCAAAAGAATGGACAGTAACTTTCTGGAAGTGATTATATAGGCTGATGTCTGTAACAAAAAGAGACTTGTCCAGAAAGGCCAAATCATAGAAAGCTTCTTTTTGCTTAACTGCTGACTTGCATGGTGCCTGGGAACCAGCTGCACAGTAAGAGTCTTGATGAAGAAGTTCATTAAAAACAATATTATGAAAGACTTCACCAGTCTGAAGCCTAGAGAATTTTTTTCTGACCTGTCAATTCATATGTGGTGGCAGACACCAGTCCAAAACAATGTCAAAAGAAAGGAGAGGCCTTGAAGCAACATACATTTTCTATATTCACTGCTATCTGTGCTTTATATCTCTGTATAGCATTTAATTTATAGCTGTTACCTCTGGAGGTAGTAGTGACCAGTCACCTGATCAGATTGCTTTTGTAATGACTTAAGTTATGTCCAACAGTCATTTATAGTTGTTTAACATATTCTTCCAGTTTGGCTTACAGTGGGATGAGAGCATTAGTACTCTGATTCAGATAACTCAGACTAAAAGATCCTGTGTTTCTGGCTCATGCTAAAATAGCATAATCTAAACCCAAAAGAACAAACAGGAAAATAACTAGATATGCACCACACAAGTGGTAAGGTAGTAACTCACACCAACATGGAGAGCAGGCAGCCTCTAGGACAAATCTCTGTGCAAAAGTGGAAAGGTGGCAGGAGAAGAAACCTTATCTCACCACAGAAAGTCTTTCACACAGACGTTCAAATCTATTTTTTCCACTAGTGTCAATACACAATGGAGGAATAAATTAGGCTCTAGCTTTTTTTTTTTTTTTTTTTTTTTTTTGAGAAAATTGAAAAAGTAATTAACATCTTTAGCTTAATAGGTACACTGAAGAAATATCAATGAAGTGCAATGTAGTTTATAAACTTGTGCGAATGTACACTATAGTGTCTCAGAGGGACTGGACTGAATCATTTTTCTTTCCATGCATTTTATGATCTCTGGCATCTTTATAGATGTTGTGGTTTGAGGCTTGGAATGGGGGCGTGACCTTCCAGTAACTGGGAGGACCCCGGGTGGGGGTGAACCCATTGTATTCCCTCCCCTTCCCACACACACTCTGATAAGAGGCAGGGAGATGTGGTTTCTCATTTCACTCCTGCCTTGGAGCTCGGAGAGGGAGGTTGTCCTTTCACTCTGTGGGACCCTGGAACCATTTCTGAGGGTTTTGTATATTTTATTTTTTGTACTTTTCCCCAAATCTTTGTATATATTATTTTCCTTACCTCCCTTTTTCGTTTTCTGTTCCTTGTTAAACAATATACTTAATTTTTTTTCCAAAGTGTCTCTCTCTCTCTCAGGGGGGGGAGAGGCGAGTACATAGTTCTGTTCTGTGTGGGTCCTGCCCTGAACCCCTTTTTACACGGAACCAGGACAATAGAGAATTTTATTTTTTCAGCTATTACTAATGAAAAGCCAGTATTCTGCTTTTCAGTAAGTAGCTTTTGACTACAGAAAGTTTTCAGCTGCAATGTCATTTTTCATCCACTGGAAATCCCAAGTGATATATTTCATACCTTCCTGCCCATGCACCCGCTATGCACCCACCAGCTGGATGTGTTTGGCTCACCAGTGCCCAAGAGGAAGAGCATCTGTTACAAAAGCAACAGCATTTCCAGGTGGCTGAAGTATTGCTGTGCTGAGGAAAGTGAGGGCATGTTTAAGAGAGAAGCTGCAAGGAAAGAAAGGCTAATTAAAATGTGGAACCGGAAGACAGAAAAAGAAGGGGAAAGAAGAAAAGTATTGATCCCTACACTTTCGCATCTGACCTGTAGTGTGATAACACCGCTAATAATTGGTCCTATCTGCCAGCATAGTGCAGACTAATAGCTTTCATTCACGGTCCAACTTTGGGTGAGCATCAGACACTTAGGTGCTTTGAGGCCCTAGTCACACCTGCCTGGAGTCTGCACCTCAATGTTGATGATCTTCAAAGCAAAAGCTTTGTAGCAAAAGACACTCCATTAGAAAAGGGCAAGACCGTTACAGTGATAGCTGAAGGATTTTTCAGTTAATTACAAAGCTTCATGGGCAGCTAAGTACCACAACTTTTAACCTAATGAAGCATTTCCCTGTACTTAGCTGCTGTGGCCATGCCAAAAATTTACCAGCTGATTCATGATCAAAGCTGTAGCAAGTAGCTGATCCCTGTGCAGCATCTCTGCAGCTTCAGCTTTGACATATTGCAGATTTTATATAGCAACCAGCCAAGTGTGAATGGCTCCTGCCTCAAAGATTACAGCCAGCCACGCAGAACATCAGCAAGTGTGTTTTAAGCAATGACTACTCCCCTATATGATTCATTTATTCTCAGTGAGACAGAAATCAGAAAAGATGGTGTTTGCATGGGGCAGATTCAGGGTATCTGTCACAGCAGCTTGGCAGAGTGGTGGCTTGCTCACATCAAGTCTTCCCTCAGGCTGAGAGACTGGTTTGACAGCAATGCTCAGAAAAAGCCACACACAGTAAGGAGACAATTAATAACCAACCTTGCTGAAAATGGCAGCTCTGCTGCAAAAACTCACAACCATATATAATCCAAACCTAGAGAACGAAACTTAATATAGGAGCGCATGTCTTCTCCATTATTCCATGACTTTAGACCCCCACAGCTCAGCTGCTCACTGAGACTTGCTGGCAAAGTATAGAGACACAAAACAGTCTACACTTTTGAGAAGTGTCCAGGGGTAGGGAGGGTCTAAATATATTTGGCTTCATCAAGAATTTTGTTTGCTTGCCAACTTATAGAAACTAATCGGATAAATTCCTTCCAAAGGAAAGCCACCAGCTTCATTTCCCTGTTCTGTACTGAGAGAATCCAACCTTACCTTATTCCCCTCTACATGGTTGGACCTGATGATCTTAACAGTCTTTTCCAACAAAAATGATTCTGATTCTGTGCAAGTACCTACATGCTTGTAGAAACAGCTACTTTCCTACAGATACATCTACACATCTGTAGACACACCAGCATGCTTGTGGATATTCATACCAAGAGTTTGACTGTAATATATGAAATGCCTTTATCTGCTAAACTCAGTCCTCACTGAGGATATATCACCCAAAAGAGCACAAACAAGAGAAGAAGGTGCTACTGGTAAGGGACAATGCAGAACTCAGAGAATCAATGCAGTACTACATCCTGCACATGGCTGACTGTGTCTCCTCAGTCATGCTGTCACCTTAGATTTAGCAAGGTTAAAGGTTTCTCTCTGCATGAGAACAGTGGGTAAGTCATTTTACAAAGAAACAGAAAAAGGGTTGTATGACAGTTGGTTTTTCTACATAACAGATGTTCAACTTTTACACTAAGTTCCAAGAAACACTCAGTTTGAGTCCTGAAAACGTTACATTATTTTCTTGGATTTTTTTTTTTTTTAAAAACAAAAAAAAGTCTATCTCTGTGGTTTAGCCTTAACTACTAGCATCCAACTCTGAACAGTGTTTAGTCAAACTAATATAGCATTCCCTTGCCATCATCATGTCGTTACCGACACCCGATCCCCGGGATCTCTGCCACCCAACCTCTGCCGTTGGGTACCATCAGCAGACACAGGCTTCAATATGAAGGATGTTGCAAATGGCGTTTATTGCGCAGCTGCAATTGCTTATATAGCACAAGCCACACCCACAAGGCCCCTCATGGGCAGTCTGAGCTTTCCGTTACATCGCGAGATCTTCCGCACGCCGATCCCTGCCTAGGGCGGGCTCTGCTCACCACAACATCATCATCTTGTGGAGAACAAACTGATGTGCTCATTACACCACAAACCTTGAAATTCATCACTCTGCAAAGGATGGTTTGGGCTGTTTCACACAGCCCAATCAAAGCTTGCTGGGATAGCTATTTGTTAAGTCCCAAAGGAATCATAACATAGCCTTTCAGCAACGTCACACAGACAAGTCATGACATACCCTGGAAATGCCCTTGAGTCCATTTTAGGTGAACTAAGAGACTTCCAGGTAGTTTTGATGAAAAAGTCCTAAAGTTTGCACTGCAAGCGTTAAGAAATAGAAGATACGCTTCCACTAGAAGGTACAGATTACTGCCACAATCCTCCCAATAAGTATATAGCAAGTTTTACCCAACATACCTTGTTAACAGAGACAAGAGAGAAATATATTATTACTGCTTCTGCTTCTGCACTGTTCGAAAGTGCTTTGGCAGCTTCAAGGTTCATAAGGTCCTCTACCCACTTCACAATTGTTCCTCTAATACTTCAAAAGGGAATACAGGTTTGTTCAGTTTTCCTTTCTTTCATTTATATCTGAAACTAGAATAACATCTGAGACGCTACTAGCATTTGCAGCTTAAGCATCAGGGTAACATTTGCCCATCATCTAAGCAGGGCAGAATACCAACATGTCTAGTCAAGCACACATCTCCTAGAGACTTTAAACTGGCTGCACTTATGGCCACATCCTGAGGGGGCGAGGAAAGAGCATTCAGCAATTTACTGACAATTTTTAGAAAAGGTTACCTAAAGAATGGTCTCTTCTTTCCTTGGAGACTTTTAAGACCCGTCTGGATGCGTTCTTGTGTGACCTGGTCTGGATTAGATGGTCCTGCTCTGGCAAGGGAGTTGGACTCAATGATGTCCCAAGGTCCCGTCCGACCCCTAACTTTATGTGATTCTGTGATTCTGTAAGTGATGCACGTCATACCAGTGCAGAAACTGTTATCCTCTTCCCAAATACATCAGCTCTACTCACATCTGTCCCAGGCAGCCAAGAAGTAAAACTAGAGAAATGAAATGTACTTGCTTTTTTAGGAAGATGTTTACAGTAATAAGGAATCCATGCAAATTTTTGCTTTCTTTCCAGAAGTGTGGAAAAAATATCTGAGCATCAGCACAAAAAAAGGAAGGAATTTTTATTAAGAGCAACAATGGGAATTGTTACAGGCTGAAAACCGATGAAACACTAAAAAGTTCAGACAGATCTGTATAGTTTACAGGTCTAAAAGACAAAGGTTAATTGATAAAAATTTTCTAAAAGTTAATTCTTCATTCTGTATCAACCAGGATACAATGCTATCAAAGCCAGGGGGTGGGGGAGCGGTGGAAGAGTATTTGCGGTTTCAGTCTAGTTTTCTGAAAAAAAAATAGTTTTATTAGTTTGTGTAAACACACTTCCTGCATGGCTTCAGCAGACCCATTCTTTGCTCTTTACTACAGTAAATGACAATTCTCAGTTAATTTGAAAGAAAGAGAGAGATATTTCAAAAATTATTGTCTTCACATTAATCCTATGAAAAACCGTACCTGGATAAAAAGGAAAACCAAAACCTGTGTTTCCAGGTGGAAAAGACAGAACAAGCAGCTGCTTGCAGTAGCTAATGACCACTCTGCTAACAAATATTGTCTGGCTCATCAGCATACCTATCCCCACACTACCTGCAGTAAGTGCTGGCTTTCCCTGGGGAAGAGATCACATTTGATGGGAACCAGACACTGGAAAAGAAAGTGCAAGAAAAATGAGGCATACATTTAAGAAACTAGGCTCTGCTATTTTCTTCCTTATAAACAGAAAATCTGAAACAAAAATTCTCTTTCATTGAGGAAAACAACAGCTTCTCGCTTTAAATAATTATTGAAGTAGTCATTTTTGCAGCAAATTCTACCACAGACAACAATGTTTATTGTTCTTAGGATAACACAAAACAGAGAAGTAACTATGTCTTAAGAATATTATTTCTAACTGTGCATGTCTACAGTTCAGAGTCTAATCATATCAATTGTATTAACGTGTATTAAACAGCAATCAAATGAAATGTCAGCATCTGCCTAGAGGCAGAGGTTGTCATTGAAGTTTTTTACAAATATTTTTGAAGTAATTAACAGTTTTGTTGCACTCACAGTATCTTTCTAGGTGGTACCAGCAATAGAAATGTACCTAGAAAAATTGCAGAAAATGCAGTAACATTGACAGTACAACCTTCCCATTTCTTGATTTGTTCTGGTTTTCACATTTTCTCTTCGCCCTCAGTGGTAAAAAGTACCAAAGAACTGATTCAGCCAAAGAAGCTTAGAACTGCATTAAACATCTTAGTAGTACGAGGAGGAGCCTACTGCCTTATTGGCTAATGTTTAACTTTTTTCTCTAGACTGCAGTGTCATCTACAGATGAAGATATGTTTTCTATATAAAGAACACTCTTTGCTGTATAACTGTAAACCTCTGTTTTTTAAAATACTTCCTTGACAATGTTTGCTCCTGAAAACAACCCACATCTATGATGTACATTACAGATATGCTTTCATACAGTTAAGTGGTAAGATCTGAAGCTCACTGGCCTTATCATGTTTTCCACATCAACAGCAAATTTATAGATTTGTTGTTTCATTCTCCCAGATGGATGTTTTTTATTTTCTGGCTTAACTTATTTCACTGCATGAAAGAGGTGTTTTGATTAACTATGTGAAATCTGCCTAGATCAGGATGTATTGAAACTCAGAAAGTTGGTTTGACCTAATAATCTGTTCTTGTGTTTTGGAAAAACAAAACTCTGAGTAAACTTCTGTAACATTTTTGTTTATGGATTTTAAAAGTGAGATGAGGCTTTGTGTTTCCTAAAACTGCTAACTGCCTAACACAAAACCACTACCCCTCATACCTCTTGCAGAAGTGAATTCTTCAGCTTCTGGAATAAAAAATGGTATCTGAACACAAAACAAGTAGGATGAAATATCTTAACTTGCCCTAGATGATTCCATCCTTAGTTCCATGTCCTTCCTTTTCTGAGAACAAAACTCAAACAGACAACCGTTACCCCATCTTCTTGGCAATTCTGATCCTTGGATTCACTCTTTTTACATTCAACTTGATTACAGCTAAGACATCAAGCTGCAGCACATGATAAAATGAAAAGACAGTAGGCAATCTGTCCTCTGTGTGTTTGTTGCCTTAGAAATATGCTCTTCTTTCTAATGCACTCTGCCTAAGCAAATTATGTAGCTAAACAGTACTACATGAACCTAGAACGTCACACTGCAATATTCTTGTTGTAATTTGTTTTCAGAAAACAACTTGCTTAAGCCTAAGTTAAATTTCTCATTTGTTAGTAATACATTAAGCATTACCTGTGGACATAGTTGTACCTTTCAACATCAAAATAGTCTCTCATATGAAAACTATAACCACTAGCCGCAAAACTCAGAGTCTGATTTGAATTTTATGCTGGACAGTTTTGTTTTTTTTTTTTCACATATAACATAACCTGTAAGAAAAAAACAGAATTTGGATCTGTGGAACTCTAAGAACTAAAGAGTCTGTATTGGTTTATTCCGTTCTATTTTCAGCTAAGCACACCTCAGCCAAGCTTACCTTCAACTAAACACAGCTCAAAACACCTGGACTATCAAACCATTTTCTTGCTAAAAAACAGCAGCTAAGGAAGATTAGTAACTAATTTGTACAGAGTTTCCAAATACCTGCACAGGTGTCCAACTGCAGAGAACTTTCTAAATTGGTAGACAAAGTTTTCCTAAGAACCCATGACTAAAAATGAAGTTTGAAATAAAAATAAATTGAAAATATAATTCAAGTCCTTAACAGTGACTGTAGCAAATCACTGAAACACAAGAGAAGTGGTTCATTAGTCATCAGCTTTAAATTGGATGTCCTTCTGAAAGATATTTTATAACTTGGATGCAAATTATTGGAGCTGATAGTTTTCAATTACATAGCACTGAAAATAATAACCTTCTCCACAGGAATAACTGAGTAGAATTTGATGATTTACATTATGCAAACATCCAGAAAAGATTGATCATAGTCTTTCAAAATTTGCATTTTAGGACTGTATTTTCTGACTATATCATCAGATTGGGTTTTGGCCTGTAGGGAACTGAACTGCTGAATCAAAAGTTACCACCATTTCTGTATTGTATTTTTATTATGATCACACGTTCATGTTTAGCTAGATTGTTCAGAGTACATTTTTCATTCTCAAAAGGTTACTCTCCTGATTTTTACGTGTTTAGTCGTCTTTTATAAAGGATATCCTTAAAGCCTACTGTAAATTTGATAGTACTGTAATAATATACTGCCTTTAAGAAGGAAAAAACACTTACCACAGTATTGTAGATGACATTCCACTACATACCTTATAAAGCAATGTCTTATTAGCGTTAAATGCCTTTTTTGTTTGTATCAAATGCTCACTTTCATGCTTGCATAAGGTTAGTGATTATTGAAAAGCCTGCCACTTTAATCTCTATCTCCCCCTAACATTTATTCATAAATGCTGATTTTATTTTCTACAGTCTTTCAGACTTTTCTATGAACAATTCCCTCTGCAGCCTGTCTGTCTGATCCTGCCTTAGTCTGTTTTCAAGCTTGTTTGGCTATATAAAATTTTGTTTCCATCTACTGGCACAAGTTCTTAATAAGCAAAAATCTCTATGGGTTTATTTGCAATGTTTAGAATAATTTATTATGTCCTCACATTTAGACCAGTTATCTGTCTTCGATATATTACTACCTTCTAGCTTAGTGTCCTAAGAAAATAAGGCTTATATAATCACTTTGTCTGTTTGCCAGTCTTTCTCAATAGTTTTTTTTTTCATTTGTTGGCCAATTTAATCCAAATTTGACAGAGAAATGTGAAGTCTCCATGACATTATGTTCACTGGAGTTTTGTGAAGATTGGTGGTCTGGGTAAAGGAAAAGGACCCTCTGAGGTACTGAAGAAGCAGTGAAGTTGTACATGTGGAGTGAAAGAGAGCTCAGAGAATTTGGAGATGATGTGGGGAGAGCTGTCATTATTGCAAGGAGAAAAAGCAAAAATCTGGTAAAACTAAGAGATTATTTCATTGCTTAACTCTATGATTTCCAGTAATTTGATTTACATATTATCACAATATTACTAGCAAGAGAAATCCCTAAATCATCCCTACAGAACCTGCTTTCACCACTTAAAATAATTCTATTCAGTTCTAGCTGATACATTTAAATACAGAGGTTACTTTTTCACAAGTAGAGAAGTGGTGATATTAATTCTGGTTCTGCCACTTGGTAACCTTCTTAAGTCTACACTCAGAAGTCTCAGCACTTTCCCAACATAAAGAAGTGACCAGAAAAGCAACGATCATGTGTCCTTTCAACAGCCTTCCTCAGCATCTGCCAGTTACTCTTCAAGCTGATGTTCATACACTGTATGTTGCAGAGCTGAGACCTGTGTATTTGCACTTTGCTTTTAGAGAAGCATCACAGAAATAAAACTTACACGAACAGTTGTGGAGACTCTTTAACACTGAGCGATGGTGAATATATCAAGTAATGACAGAGTACTAACCAAGATGTCATATGAGGAGGAAGCAATGTGCAGCAGTGGAGCTCATGGAATGATACACTTAAAAAAAATAGTTTTTAGATGGAGAAAACATGGAAAGCTCTAAGTCGAAGAGCAAGTAAAGCTTCTTACATTGTTTTCTGCCAGAATGCGGCCATAACACGTGATACAATAATTCTTTTGTAGGTAAACACATCTGTGAGGAACAAAACGTTTCATGGACAGATTTATCTTCTATTAATACTGAGCAGTGGCTATGACCCAAACACATCTGTGGTGTTGCAAGCTCTCTTGGAGTCCTCAGTAGATAACAGACACACAAGTGAACAGTGCTGCAGCCTTCAGCTCAAGCAGCTCTGTGCTCAGAGTATATGTTTTGTGCCCTCAGGGCTGAGGCCTATGACTTCTTATACATCAATGCTGGCTGCCTCAGCCACTTGGCAGATCTACTTAATAAGTCTACAGAAAAAGTGTTCTCAGCTCAACCAGCATGTTGATTACTGACTTGCAGTGCTACTACCTCTAAGCAGTTTGTGGAGAAAAAGGAAAGTTGAAGAGCTTAATTTATATATGTGGCAGATCTGTACTATTTCAGGTGCATCTCCCTCTTTGTGGGTTGTTCTTTTTGTTGATGTGTGGTGTGGGGGTTCTGTTTGTTTGGGTTTTTTTGTTGTTTCTTTGGTATGCAGCGAAAGAAGCCAGCAATGGAAGCCAGTCTTGCTGACCTAATCTTTATAGACTTCTTCTTAGCCTGGTTCCTTTACCAAAATAACTGGAAATACTTCACTTTTGCCCTAGTAGTTGTTCCTAGCAGTAGTGCATGTGTGAATGAAATGCATAGGACAACAACAATGCAACATTTCAGGACACGAAAACAGGAAGAAAACTGGTTTAGAATTGATTACGTTATTGATCTAAGTTTTATCATAGCTCATTCAGGTGTGCAGCAGTAGGGAAGAACATGGCAATCTACCTGGTTGTTTTCTCTATTTTACCAGCTCTCAGAAGATATGTAATGCAAAAGCAAATAAATACAATGGTATACTGTGCAAATAAAGAGATCTTGGCCTTTCAGTGATGTGTGCTGAGGCTTAGTCCCTCTTCCTAGAAAAATTAATGCTCTTAAACAGACCATTCTAGAAAAAAAAATAAAATTAAAAAGAAAAAAACAAACAAACAAACAAACAAACAAAAACAGTCAGCCTTTCGTCAGGGCAAACCACTGAGTTTTACTCTTATCATACTGCGAAAGTAGCCTACTGTTTCAGGACACTGGAGCTGGAGACAGGATTTGTTTTAATGTCTGAGATCTAAGAAATCTCCTGAAGGCCAGAAGGAGTGCCACTGTTACTTTCAGGAAAGTATATGCATCAAGACAAGCACCTTCCCTCCACGTCATGCTGAGAGTTGGTGCTGCTGCTGTCAGGGACAGGGGAACACTTGGGAACTTTAGCAGAAGCTGGAGCTGGGTGGAGACAAACTACAGAAGGTGAACAAGTGAGAATGACAGAAGCAGGCTACCCCCTCAGCAGCCCTGTGCCTTACAAAAGAGAGACAGTTAGGAGTTTTATGAGGTCACCTGAAGTCCCATACCAACATCTTCAAGCTTGGGTGCCTGAGGTCATGGTTCCTAAGCAGAGACAGTTTACACCTTCATCAAAGGAGTGAGCTGTGAGTCACCTCAGCAAACAGATTCACGCTGCCTATGTCAAGGAGGCATTTAGGTGCTTAATGTCTATCTTGAGGGGATCTCAAGCTATTATGTGCTTAATGCCACAAAAATAAATAAATTTTACTTCTGTAGGCATCTTTGGAATCTCCAGCTTCATGTGTGGAAATGAAAACAGTTCTTCTAGTTGTATCACTAGAGGGGAGTCTGGATTTCTTCTCAGTCCCAGTAGCAACTGTTTAAAACCACATTTGAAAGAAATGTGCTTCAGTTACTTAATCCAGCAAGATATCAGCTCCGTGTCTTGAACCAATTTTCCACCTGTCTGAATTAGATGAATGCAGAACAAGGAAAATGTCGATCCTAGCCTGACAGAACATTTAATTCTGTACAGTCCTGAGCACCAAAACTATCAGTCGAACAAACCCTGGAAACAGTGATTTCTGCAAGCCTCAGTGTTCAATTTTGAGCACCTCACTACAAGAAAGACATTGAGGTGCTGGAGCCTGTCCAAAGAAGGGCAAAAAAGCTGGTGAAGGGTCTAGAGAACAATTCTTGTGAGGAATCGCTGAGGGAACCAGGATTGTTTAGCCTGGAAAAAAATAGGAGGCACAAGGGTGACCTACACACTCTACAACTACGTGAAAAAAAGCTGTATAGATGGGAGTCAGTCTCTTCCCCCAGGTAACAAGTGGAAAGTCTCTTCTCCCAGGTACAAGAGGAAATGACCTCAGGTTGTACCAGGGGAGCTATAGACTGATCATTAGGAAAAATGCCTCCACAGAAAGGGTTTTAAAGCACTGGAACAGCCTGCCCAGGGAGTGGTGGAGTCACCACTTGTGCAGGTATTTAAAAGCTGTGTAGATGTCACACTTAGGGGTATGGTTAAGTGGTGGACTTGGCACTGTTAGGTTAATGGTTGGACTTGATGAACTTAAAAGTATTTTCCAACCTAAATGATTCTGTGGTACCATGATTCAGAATACACAACTGCTTTTAAACTGGTGGCCATTACATTATTATGAATGAAAGACTCTTAATTGCATTAAGACCTTCCAAATGCACAGTTAGAGCAGAAGCATTGAGGTTTATTTTGAGTAAGCTGCCGCACTGACTTCAGCAAAGGAAATGTTTCCATTTTTAACATAAAATTTTTCTTCTATTTATATCACAAACCAAAGGCACTTAGTAGAATGTGGAGAAGCAGTAACATTGTCCAAACCACTCCAACACAAAACTCCTAGCCTTTGCAAATTGTGCTTAGCAAATAAAATTGTATCATACCCCAGTGAAAACTGACACATGCACACATAAATATTATAAATTTACAACAGAAACCAAGACTTCTGTCAGCCATGGGTATAGATGAACCATTAAGGCCAGATCAGGCATTTTCTAGTACCATGAGTGAAAAGCAGGTGCTAACTACAACAAAGTTAGCACACCTGCAATTAAAACATCACCTGGGGATAAAAAACACAAACATATTTTTACTTGAGCTTGTGAAAAGTTACTCTCCCTGCCCTAAAGGGAACAGGATAATGCTGCTTACACCTTCTGAGCAAGTCTTCCTCTATCATCAGGCTTCAAGCAGAAGAAGCCAAATTACAGTCCAGACCTTTCCCGCTACTTTCTCTTGTGTGTGCTTGGCTTCCAGATGGTTTGCATGTTTAAAGAGAGGCCCTTTCTCCTGTTTGTTCTGCTGGAAGGCACAGCTGACTTTTTTCTTGTCCTCAGGTTGTGAAGCAGTAATCAAAAGCTGACCAGCCAACTTTTTTGCTGCACAGCAAATTGATGTGTAATAGACTGTCTGCAAATACTTGAAAATCCAAGTAACACAAATAACAGCCACTGTTTTGGCTCTGCGAATGGCTAAGATGGGCTTCACCTTGACCATCTAATCCTTACTTTCCCCATAAAGAGATTTAAACTATCTATATCAGAGCGAGGGCATATCAATCCTGCCCTCTGCTGAGGGTGCCTTTTTCCCAGTCAGCCATCCCTCTGACCTGAAAGCTGAGCAGGAATCACTTAATCCATGCCCAGAGGCATGTACATGTAGCTGAGACTCTACAAGTCTGAGTAACACTGGCAGGTCTGAACTCTTTGGCCAGAAGTTAACCTAAATCAGTTTCTGGCAGTGCTCATGAGTAATTTCAGTGACAGACTCCTCCCAAAGGCATTTGGTAGTTGTATGTACTTTTTGCTGGTCTCCAGCACAAGCTAGTTCAAAGTCATTTCCCTTCACCTCTCTACCCCTATCTCTAAGCGGAACTGAAGGTATTCTTTTCTTTATTTTTAGGGATTAATCAAGTGCCAGTTTCTTCCTATCTCCCTTCTGAAATCTACCCAAGAGTTTCAGGCTCATCCAGAGTAGGACACTGCTACATTCACACCCATTCAAATGACATCCCTGTTCTACAGAGGATGCAGCTGTCTTCACAGAAACAGCTGAGCAGTCATCTTGTAGTTCCTCAGAGGTATTGCCAAAGCTATTTTTCTCAAATAGACGCATCCACAGAACTTCAACACATTTCTCTCCCTTTGGTAGCAGGAACAGCAGTCACCACCATAGGGCACTCTGGCAAGGACCCAAGCCACACTGTTATCACCTGGCAGTTTGACATCCGCCCATTTTGTCAGTGCTTACATGTGGCTAAGCCCAAATATTTTCAAGTTTGGCATCTTTTTTATTATTCTATTTCTAACTACCCTGTTCCTCAGTTTCTGCCATCTTATACCCTTTACACCCTCTTCAAGACATTGGGGTGACTCAGCTTTGGTGTCATGCAAACTGTGACTCCAACCCTGTCACAGAGAAAACAGTTCTGCAGAACTGTGAGCAGATCTTTACCCTTTATGAGTCCGGATAACTTTATTGCAGCTGAAAATGTTACCATGGATTTGCAGAAAAGCCAAATCTTGTCCTCCTTCTCCAAAGACAGCAGGGTTCTGCTTCTTCAAATGCTAATTGATGCTCCATCATTTAAGGTTAAAAATAATAAATTAATAAAGTTTACCTATCTTAATTAACCCTTTTGGCTTACAAACTGTCATCGCTGTGCAAGCCACATCAGAGCTTCCCACATAACCATTATTCAGACTGAGTAGATCCATGAATACTTCAGCCTTGAGACAGTGAATATGGACAGAGACATCACGCTGCAAGCATAAGTGGGGGTATTTTGAGTCACAGAATACTTATGGAATGTCAAATAGAAGCTGGAAAACACCCTAAAAAATCAGCCTAGATTCCAGGAGACAGAAGTTACTTTGCCTAAATCCATAATAAAGTTCTGCATAATATATTGTTTAGTCTCTTTGGCAAGACTTAAATATATATATATATATATACAATACTAAAGTACTATCCAGAATACAAAATTTCATCTCTTACTTCTGCTGTGTTACCTGAGCACGGTGCCTCAAGATGATCTGATAGCTGAGCATACAAGTCACAGCACACGGGTTGACTTCAGCTGGCCTAGGGACTAA
>NW_008620823.1:10271-29812 GCF_000691845.1 Merops nubicus | reverse complement strand
GACCCAGTCTATCCGATAGTGATAGGCTGGTCTCCATATCACACAGAAATAAGGTTTTTAAACATGTGTGAATCCTCATTGCTCTGAGTTCACATTATGATTCAAATAAATAACTAAGAACCCTGGAGATAGATGCATAAGAGGAAAGAATTTTTCCTGGACACTGCCGTGTCTAAAACTAGCAGCAAAAGGAAATGATTGGCTGTGAGCAAGATCAGGTGGAGGAGTTACAAATGTGTAAGACTGATCTGAAAATGTATATGAAAAAATCTGCTTTATTTATGCATGTATTGTAAAATAAAAAAAGAGTTTCTATGCAAAAGGAATTGTTGGGGGTCATAGAGCTTTCAAATATAAAAAGGTATTTATCCATTAAAAGTCAATAGTGTCCACATACAGTAAAAAAGTTTTAGCCAGTTCTATTTAAAAGTAGTCCTTGGCCAAAGGGAACGTGCTCCACACCACATGTATCTAAAGAATGAAGTGCCTGACAGTATTTGTCCTTCTCTGTGGTTTTGTTTGTAAATAGTGCAGGATCACGGCCCTGATTCCCAGCCCCTTTGTTCCTCATCCCCTGATGGGGAGACTGAAGTTCTGCATGTGTTTTGTGGGTTGCATAGAGAAAGGGAGACACATTTCATCCCTTTGGGTTGATAATCAGGAAATAATCAGAGTAGTGATAGTGTAGTAGGGAGTCTACTAGTCTGGTTCACTAGATGGCAATCAGGAGTAGTTTTGCTTTCAGCTGAGCAAAAGGTTTCGGTATTTGCTATGATTCCAGACTATTACATCATGATGTAGCCACAGTCAGGCCCACAGAAGCTCAGGGTTTGAGCTCTCCAACCCTCCATTTAAGAGTCTGCATAACTTCACCACAGCAGAATTAAACAGCATTACCATACAAACGAGAGAACTGAGAAAATGTTTTAAGGGGAAAAAAAAAAAAAAAAAAAAAAATATTTAGTTGCATTGTGTCTTGGTTTAGTTTTAAAACAGAGCTTTTCTTGAGAGGTGGTGGCTGGTGCCAGTGCAACTCTGTGAGCCTATCTCAGATGGTATAGCAATTCTCCACAAGGGTATCTCCACTGATCTGGCCGAAACACAGTTTCACAGTGTGAAATCACAGATCAGACTTTGTGTTTGTTGATAATAGAATAACTTCAGAATTCGGGGTTGTAACACTTTGGGGCAGATACTGATGATCTTATTAACTACATGTAAATCAGAAGAGGCTGTCTTGGCAATATTACTCTAATGAAAAATCACAATCTCACCCAGGTTCAAGGCTCTGAAAGTGCTCTTCTATTTTCTCTTTCATGATTTTTCATGTTAATGGGATCAAAGGTATTTTGGTGAATATGCTTTGGTTAATACAAGAAATTATTCTATAAAAAAATCCTAAGTGCTTTCGTTCTAATCTCTTCCTTCCCTCTTGTGTCAGCTTTCCACTGACATATACAATTAGTTCCATTGAACTCCATTGAACTGATCCATACAAACAGAAGAGCCAGGCCCTTAAGTCTTTAGACTATAATTTTTGTTTACCAGGAGAAAAGCTGGTACGTTAAAGCTGTGATTTTAAAAGGTAGTATCATCAGCATAATGTCATCCCAAATGCCCTTTCCAGGCCAAATCAGAAGCATGATTCATAAGTAACCACACCCCCACAAAACATTATTCATTCTAGGTATGGCATGTTGGTTCTATGAAACGCTCATTCTGATTTCCCTTACCCTCTACAGTGTGTTGATATCAGAACAGACTTCTCTGTGATGCAAAGTCCTACAAGATACAACTAAACTGACAGAAGCCACCATATCCAAAGTAAAGTAACAGAGAACCAGTCTCCAAATATGCATCATACAGAGTATAAAAACATTGTGTTCTTCTACAGAATGATCAGTTTAGCAATGCATCATTTGAATCAGATCCACAACCAAAGCCTGTGCCTCCAGCACAGCACAGCCTGTGCCTCCAGCTTCAGCAGTCTTTTTGTAGAAAAATTTTCATTCAGTTGTGGTTAGCAAATGTGACGCACATCTACAAGAAGGGCCAGAAGGAGGATCCAGGGAACTACATGCCTGTCAGCCTGACCTCAGTGCCTGAGAAGGCTATGGAGTAGATCATCTTGAGTGTCATTATGCATGATATACAGGACAACTACGTCATCAGGCTCAGTCAGCGTGGGTTCACAAAAGGCAGGTCCTGCTTGACAAAACTGATCTCCTTCTGTGATAAGGTGACCCACTTAGTGGATAAGGGAAAGGCTGTGATATTGTCTACCTGGACTTTAATAAAGTCTTTGACATTATTTCCCACAGCATTCTCCTGGAGAAACTGGATGCTCATGGGCTGGATGGCTATACACTTAGCTGGATAAAAAATTAGTTTGATGGCTGGACCCAGAGAGTGATGGTGAATGGAGTTAAATCCAGCTGACTATCAGTGACAAGTGGTGTTCCACAGGGCTCAGTATTGGGACCACTTCTGTTTAATATTTTTATCAATGATCTGGATGAGAGGACCAAGAGCACCCTGAGTAAGTTTGCAGACAACACAAAGTTGAGTGGTAGTGTTGATCTGCTTGAGGGTGAAAAGGCTCCACAGAGGAACCTGGACAAGCTGGATCATTGGGTTGATGCCAATGGTATGAGGTTTAACAAGGCCAATTGCCAGGTCCTGCACTTGGGTCACAACAACCCCATGCAATGGTACTGGCTCAGAGAAGAGTGGTTGGAAAGATGACTGGCAGAAAAGAACTTGGGGGTGTTGACAGACAGCTGGCTGATGAGCCAGCAGTGTGCCCAGATGGCCAAGAAGACCAATAACAACCTGGCTTGTATCAGAAATAGTGTGACCAATTAACAGTTAGTCTCACTGATCTTAAAGGTTTCTTCCAGCCAAAATGATTCTATGATTCAGGACGTTAACTATAGTTTTCGTGACTAAGAACTGAAGATGCTGGCCCTGAAACTCTTAGGAGTTCAAGTGATTTCACTAAACATAGAAGACAGAAAGAATATTTGTTACAGCTTGGATTCTGCTTTCATGTGTTCAAAAGAAAAAAAAAAAAAAAAATAACAACCTGATCTTATCTTGAGAGATGTTAAGGAGCAACAGATGTCAGTGAACTTCTAAAATGCATAAGCAAAGTATCACAGTTACTTCAAATTCAATCAAAGAACTGAAGACAATGGAAGCAGAAATGAGCAATTTATCTCCTTGTCATTTGGACTGGGTAGGGGGTCATCATAGCATCTAACTTAAATTTTCCCGTGCAGCACAAAATTTAGTTTGTTTACATCAGGATAGGTTATATTATTTCTGCAAACAAGGAGAAAAAGTTTTGATGCCAGACAGCATGTAAGCTACCTCTCAAAAGAATTCAAGTCAAGATTCAAGGAACCAGCAGCCCACATGAACAACCCACTTGGAAAATTAGCCCTTTTCCAGAGTCACAGTGCTTCTCCTAGATGTTACAGAGCCAGGACATGTTCTGCATCATGCTCAGCAAGCTTTCTTAGACATTTACTGAAGCTTGATATCGATTTTTAAGGACAGCTGGCATCAGATATCTATTCCAATATTAGTTTCCAAGTTATTTAAGGCAACACTATAAAGAAACTATTTCCTTTGACGGAATCACATCAATCTTATTGAAACTAATGAAAATTGCATGCCTGCAATGATGACAGAATAAATAGAGCCCCTGTTTCAAGCACCACATGCCATAGCTAAAACATGTCCTTATTCCTTCTAAGTCTAAAGGAAGTGCTCATCTTTGAAGAACTGTAATTCCAATCAAAGCAAACTGATTGCAATCAAACTTTTAAAACCTAACTTTTTTAAAACCTAACTTTTAAAACCCAAACCCATAGAAATCTTTTCAACAGAAGAATATTACAGGTATGAATTCCCAATATTCTCAAAAGGAGGTCACCAAAAAAAAAAAAAAAAAAAAAAAATTTTGGCTAAAGCTGTCTCAGCATTGTTCATAATAAACAAAAAAAGGGGACCAAAAAAAAAAAAAAAAAAAAAAAAAAAAAAAAAAAAAAGTAAATATGCAAAAGCACTGAAACCTTTGTCAAGTGAACGATTTACTGACCACAAGGATTATCTGCTATGCCAGAGAATTCACATGAGTTTCTCTAAAGTAGCATGCTAGATGTTCAAAACCCATTGCTACTAAGCTATTTAGTGATCTTTTCTCAGGTTCAGCTGCAACAGGAGCAGGCAGCTGTGTTTGTACAGCTGAGGGGGCTGTGTGACACGTCTGGCTTAGCTAGCCCTGCTGTTGTTTTGTTTGTGCTTATTTTCCCCCCAGCTTTTCAATAAAGCAACTTACAATGAGTTCCCCATATCAAAACTCTTCAGGGGCACAGGTGTGAATACATGAAAAACTACCTGGCCATTATATGACAATATGGCTTTAATTTCTAAAAATTGCCTTTTGACTCAAACAGAGCTGTGTTGCAAAAACCAAAGACTAGAATCTGTTATCAGCTATACAGTGCTTATCTTTAAACTACGCTGTCATTTAATGGCATGAGGAATTTGAATCATAGTACGTGAGTCCTGATATGTGGGATCTTCACTGGGGTAAGAGGCAGCTCAGGCAAAGTAGGAGATGCAACTGATGTGAAAGAGCAGTGTTACATAAACTGTGCATCACAGCTTGAAAACCATTGCATGAGTTTCCTCAAGAGCCTTGGTACTGATTTCAGTAGAAACTGGTATTGAAGCAATTTTCTTACATTTTTTGATATACCATATCAGATTTCTTCAGTGCAAGGAAGTGAAGTTGGAAGTCTCATTTTTATTAAACCTACAAACAAAGAATTACAGAAGCTAGCCAACTGCTGGCCCATTAGGTTGTAAAACGTAATGTGATGTAATGAGGAATTGAAGGGTGAGTGTTTTCAAGGTGGAAGACTGCAGTTACCAGGTTTGCTCTTCTAGAGCTGGGCAGGTCAGCCCAAGTAAGCAGCAGCAGAGCTGTCTGTTGATAACAATAGTGGGATTCTGTACAAGCCATATTTCTTGAATTAAACTTTCTGGTATTTGAACAGGGATAAACCAGAAAATCTATTCTTCCGTATGCTTCCTTGACTGACCTCTTCAGTGAAGTCTCTACTTCTGAAATACATATTTTCAGGAGTTTTAAAACAGTTTTACAGAGTGCCAAACTGACCTAAAACTCAAGAGCTGACTATATGCCAGTTATTTAGCAGCAGCAGTAGGAAACCATGTTAAGCAGTTGTGAGCACTAGGCATAAGTATGACAATTCTAGGCATAAGCATACAATTCTACCCTTTGGCCACCCCATAAAACTTTATTTTAATCCTTTAATCCTCTAAATTTTTTAATTAAGTTCTGAGTGTTTAAAAGAGTTATAAGTATTCTCTGGGTGGATTATTCACTTTAATTACTGTTCTATGATAAAGATTTAATGTATATGATCACTGTAGAGTTAGTCACAGAAATTACAAACCACATAAAATGCTGCATAAAATTGGGAAGCGTGGAAAATATCCTACAAAAGCAGAGATGGAAATTAAGATTTGTAAGGAAGTCACTAAGTTGCTTTCTACTTGAAAAATAATAGGTTACTGCTTCTAAATTACTCACAAGTTTGTGGTGTACCTATAAAGCAGCTGTTCTTTGTTAACTTTTTCACATCAAGGAGTGTAATGGAGTAACTTGAGGCTTACTGCGAAGGCAACTTTTTTATTCTGTACTCAGGTATAATAGGTATCAGTAGAAGAGCTCTAATGACTTCTTTTTCCACAAGTATACTGTCTTCATTGACCTTGAGTTGTTGTCTGCCTGCAACAATAGCAGCCAAGCTCCTCCAGAATCCTATTTTTCTATAGTATCCAATATTCTGTTCTCTTCTGGTTTTCTTCCTGCCTGGACAGTTACTCCTGTGACATGGTATTCAGAGGCTCTTCCAACTTTTTTCAGCTTTCTGTGAACGTTCAGTCCCTGCCACCTTTCTCTTCCCTCTGCTCACCCCAGAAATGCTCTCACCTCAAGCACAGGTAGCTCACAGAGTTATCTCTCTGCTTCTCACCCATTTCCCTCAGACTGAAATCTCAGTCTGCCTCTGACATTTTTCATGGATATCTGGCTGCCAGTTCAAACAGCATGCAGCTAAGGGACAGCCTTTATTATCTTTTAAATCCACCCCAGTGCTTCAGGACAATGCTGTCATCAGATCCAGAAACTGTGTCTTCTGCGATTTGGATCTCCATCCATGTTGCTGTCATTTCCCAGATGTTCATAAGCCTTGTATTTTATTTCTGCATATGCCTTTTCTCTCCACCCATACAGATATACCTGGTACAACTGGACAGCTGATATTAATTGCCTTTCCAGTACAGTAGCAACCTTTTCTCTGTCCTGGACAGATGCACCTTTGCTTTGCCCATATCTGCTCTGAACACTGCTAGAGTGGTCAGTTGCCTTGACTGTGGCTTTCTTCTCTTTGTACTCTCCCATTACTCCTTCTTTTTTGTCACTTGAATTGTGTTTCTGCTTGTGTTCAAGTCCCTTTTTTAGTTAGGTAGTCCCCATGTCCTTTTTGATATCACAAGGCCATTTCTCTCCCCATTTCTACTCAAAGGCCAAAAATGTCAGCCACTACCTGCCGTTTGCTATGTTTTCAGGAGCCTTTGTGCTTTCTCCAACACTGGTGCACACACATAGGAGAAGCTTCTATAAATAGATGCTAAAATTAACTCATTAATCTTCTTCAAACCCCCCTTTTACATTATTTCCACACAAAACCCCTTTAATGATTAAGCTATATATCATGCTGCCTAACACTGTTTCATTGCTTCCTTATACACCCACAACTATCTGGTCTCCATCTGTTACCTTATTTGCCATCTCAACTGCAAGTTTTTGGGATGCAACAGAATCAGAATTGCCTGCTCTGTTTGTATAACCACAAAGCAAGCTCTTGATCCAGAATGGTTGCTCAAAATTGTTGCCAAAATGCAATAAAGTGGCACATATCAAACTCTGTAAAAGTGAATACGTGGTCAGTGTCTGTTCTGAAGAAACTGGAGCTGTCCATGAGGCCAACCCCGACACTCCTCAACCCAGTATGGTCATAGCATGCAAATGCTGTAAAGGCACTGGAGCTTTATAGTACTGTCAGTCTGTCCATAGTCCAGGAGGAATGGGGCAAAGCTGGAAGTGGGTAGATTCAGACTGGACATGAGGAAGAAGTTCTTCACCATGAGAGCGGTGAGACCCTGGAATGGGTTGCTCAGGGAGGTGTTTGAGGCCCCATCGCTGGGGGTTCTTTAAGGCCAGGCTGGATGAGGCTCTGGGCAGCCTGATCTAGTGGGAGGTGTCCCTGCTCATGGCAGAGCGGTTGGAACTGGGTGACCCTTGTGGTCCCTTCCAACCCTGACAGATTCTGATCTGTTTTAGCAGACGACTTAGTAGTGTTGGCGTAATGGTTGGACTTGATGATCTTGGAGGTCTCTTCCAACCTAAATGATTCTATGATTCTATAAATTGATGTCATAAAACCACTACTCTCATCCCTTTACAAACAACTTTACTGTGCAAATGGAAATTAAATTACTAACTCAGAACCTGTAACACTGAATAATGTGAAAAAATCTAAACCCTCATCAGAAGATGTGCTGAGTAAAATTATGAAAGCAGCTTTTTTTCTTCTGTTTTCTGCCTTGCATAGTTAAGGTACTGTAGAAATACTTGCCTTCAGAAAGTACTGAAGCACTGCTGAAAATCAGGCTTTAATATTCACCCTTTGTGAGACAGCGTCCTGGTTCACCATAAAAGAAGTGTGTACTCCTCACGTTGCTCTTTTGTCAACTTCTTTCTGCCTCTGGAGATGAGGTCAGGATGCAGAGGCCAGTCACACCTGCACTACACAGCTTCACACCCAAAGCTATGTCTATTCAGCAAAACTTAACTGCAATTGCAGTGTGTACCACTCTGCTGTGCCAGCTTAATTTTACTAGCATAGGTAAAACCTGCAATGAAGGCAAAGAGAGAAAGGGTTTTTTCCCCCTGTAAGCAATATAGATTAGACAAATATTCAGGATTCTTAGACTCTACATGTTCTATCTGGATAAATCTGCCAGAGACTGGCTGGGACCTTCATATTGGTACAGAGCCATACTGAGAAGAGAGGAACATCAGGCCAAGCAGCATACTGCTGTGGGCATAGGACAGATGGCTGTCTGGGAGGCAATGGAAGGCAGTGATTCTCCCAAAAGAAGAGCTGTTGAATGTGAATGTGATGGAAAATCTCCTTTTTTCCAAAAAGCCAAGGTTTCACCTGTAGGCTGACTTACAAAGTGCAAGTAATTCAAAGGTTCAGTTTTTGTACAACTCACTTACCTGCTTAGTTCTTGATGCTTGTGGGTTTATGTGTGATAGATAAATCTGCCATCTATCCAAACACCCTGAAGACAGTGAAAGATAGAAATAAAACCAATCTATTCTCATAGCCAGAAGCACAAATGCATTATTTGTAGAGGTCAAGAGAAGCATGTCCCTCCTACATGTTGAAGGAGATGCGATCAGTCAGGGTCTCTTGTATGTTGAAAGGCAAGTTGGGATAATGGGGCTTGGCCTCTCAGAAATATTACATGTGGTACCTTCACCTCCGGAAGGTGAACACACAGTTCCTGTGTTCAGATGAGTGATCCCAACCACAGTGCTGGTATTAAAGTTCTGATATGTTCCAAAAATGTTAAAATAAGAAAGTTACCTGGGGAAACACACACACATTTTTGGAATCGTGGCTGTAAGAATGAAGGAAAAAAAATCCCAGATAATGTACTTAAACCAAAAGGACTGTAAAGGACCTGAAATTTGTGAAGATTGCTATCCCAATTTGAAAGAAGACTAAAATATTGTTAGTTTTTTAAGTTAAAAAAACTAATTAACAAAAAAAAAAATAATTGTAAAAAATTTTTAATAGCAGCAAAGAAACATAGTCACTTGCCAAATTGTCAGATTGTTTTTTTCCAAAGGTAACAGAAGAAAAAAAATTAACTGAGAAGATTCTCTCCAATAACTACTTCATTTCACAAATCCAGGGGTCTCCTCTATAGAGAAATGACCAGTTCATTTACCCTAGTCATGTTCTATTCCAGCACTTCCCACAATGAAACTTCATTCTAGCAAGCTTTATAAACGCAAATCTAAAGCTCGGGCAATACTATTTTTGTGTCTGACTCACATTTCTTTTGCCTATTTAGCAGTTCTTCATAACACATAATCAAGAGCAATTATCTAAATGTAGATCCAATTTCATATGTTTAGTATACGGCAAGTAAATATTGGGCCTTCTACGTAAAATACTGACCTATTTCTATTACCGTGTTCTGATTACACCTCACAGGTCCATAAAGCTATCTTCTCCCCTATTACACAACAGCTCATAGAAACAAAGCTTCTCAGTTCTATGTTGACAAGAAGGCAGACTGCAGAATTTCATTGTTTTCCCCTTAAGTCTGTCCACATATGGGAACTAGTTTTCTCACAATGGTGTGGGGGGTTTTGTGCTTAGGTGGCCAAGCAGACTGAGCTATTTCATGACAGTAAACCTGTGAACTATTTTCATGTGTAAAGTAGTTCCTGAAGAATTCCTGTTAGCAATACAATAAAATGTGTACGTGCATCTAGAAATAGTTAATAGTGTATAAACATATGCTAGGTTATTGAGTTTAACTGTGTACCCACAGAAGTAAGGAGGAACTTTTGTTTGGTCTTTCTGAGAGCAGCTTCTTGGTCTGAGTTATTCTTTTACACATTTGCAGTTGTAATGACGCATTCTCACCGTAACTGTCCAAAATAAAGACATTTACCCCTAATCCAAAACCAAGTAACTCAGCTTCTTGAGTTTGTTTCTGGTAACTGTCTGTGACATAATCTCAGCAGGGCTAGCAGAATGGGCCTGTATGTTACCTCTTCACTGTCATGCTAACACAGGAACAGATGTTCAAGCTCAATTGACCCTGTCACCCACACCATCCTTACCTGCTGCCCACACCCTAAGTTGAGTTGACTCAAATTTGGAGTAAGACGTGTGCTTGTTAGTAAATGGAGTACTGCACTTTTGTGTAGGAATGGTTAAAACCCCAAATTCTGTGTCTACAAGGATCCCAGGCAGACTTATGCCTACTACCAGCTCATCATGTCAGCCCAGCACCTTCCTGTCCCCCACTTTCTACCTTGCACCCCTGCAACGTGCCCAGTCACAGCTGCCTGGAAATGCTGTTGGGGAAGGAGGGAAGAGGTACAGCAGAGTTAACAAGCCTGGACTCAGCCCTGCTGAGAAAGTAGTGGGGTTGCAATTGAAGTGAGCCATAAGTGGAGAGCTCAGTTAAAATAGACTTAAATTCAGTTAATCTCTGCTCAGGTTTAAACATAGCTACTTTGCTACACTCAAATTATTGTCATTGGCAAAAAGGAGACACCAAGGCAAAAATGTGTTGTTCATGTAATTTAAATTGTACCAGCTGAATAACTAACTCACAGAATAATGATTCTATATATAAAATTATTAAAGAAAAAGAAGAAGCCTGTACTCACCACTCAGCTACCATGCTTCCTTGGTTATCACCCCACTACTTCATTCCACACACACAGGCTGTCTCCACTGTGTCACCATTTGCAAGGCATTTGCTATCAGATCACATCTGTGCTCCTACATATCCTGTCATTCTGTTACAGACATAAATATTTCATTCTACACAGAATACTACTTGTTACTAGCTATGGAAAACTTATTATTATATCATGATTATAAGCAAAAGTAAAAAATTAGGCAATGACCATCTGATGATTAGGAAAAAAAAAAAAAATCAGCTAAAGCTAAACAAGCTCAAGCAAACCTCCAGACAGCCCATGTTCAGACAAAGCCTGACAAATTCTATGACCTTACCAGGTTATTTTGAAGTCTGTGGCTTTTACTAGTGATAGCAATACATGTTTACCAGGCTACAACTGAGCTAGATGCAATCCTGGTGTGCACATGTACGTCCAGATGTGTGCACTCATAATATTCCTCAGCCAGAGAGACTGGAATCAGATTAAATTGCCAAAGTTTACAGGGTTATTAACTTTTCTGTACAGTTTTATCCTGTGTCATGCAAGTGATGAAATGTTCATCTCTTCCTAATCTGGTTTTCACCGTTCCATGCTGGGCTTGCAAACAGACCAGAGCTCAGCAGTTTTGTAAGTAATCATAAAATAACTACCTAACAGAAAGTAGACGTGTTCATGCGCCTAAACTAGAATTGCCATTTTCTTTTGTTGTACTTTGTCATTCCTGCTCTACTTCATTTATGAGTATTTTGTACTCAGCACTGTAGTCTTCTACATTAAAATAAACTCCCACCCACCTGGGAATTGCTTTCCCTTTTGTTGATTTTGTTTGGGTTTTGTTCTAAGGTGTTCCTTCTTTCCCCCTCAGATAAAAATAAGACATAGTTACAGATCTGGATGCTTTGAACTGTTTTCTACCACTCCAGTCTACTAAGTATTGTCTCTTCATATTTCTGAAAGGCTTTTTTGGCTTGGAATTGTTTTTAATAAATCTAGCCCACAAACTCATGTACAAAGAAGCAGGTAGACCAGAATTTTGTATTAGAGTTTGGTGTTCTTTCTCCACAAAACGCAAAAGACGCAGCCATTTTTAAATGGGGCACATTTTAAAAATATATGTTTCTAACAAAATTTTGTTGCTTTTACCTAATAAAATCTATGCATGTAGTCCAAACAGTCCTAAAATTAACTGGTTTACTTTGAAGATGTTCTCTGCAGAAGAGGTTTCAAGTTGTAACCCTTCTTGCCTGTAATGTGGCTATAGTCCTCTCATAATTTTATCTTGTTAAAAACTTTGTTAGGAGCCAGTTGAGAAAGCAATTTGGTCTCTGTGTGCCCGATATGACTACCATCAGCTGGGAGGTTTACATGCTTCTCCTTTTAAACAGCTTCATTTGCAGTCTGCATATAAACACATGCATTGATGTTATCAACACTAGGCTGGGATTTCCCTCAGTTCACAGAGCTTGCTTCTAGCTGGATACAGCAGCTGAAGCAGTGAAAAATAGCCAGAAGATTCTCACTGCCACAACCAAACACCTCACTCTTGTTCTAGCATCAGCTAGAAGGGCTCCTTTTGATCCTAGAGAGTAGATACAGCTGGAACAAAACATCTGTGAGAAATATTGACTTTAAGGAACACACTTTTATTACATAGTTTGTCTGGGTGAAGAAGTACCCAGAGGACTCCCAAACTCAAGAGGCACAAGAACTTCCTTGAATCTACCTTCACAGTAGCATGAAGCAGAGGTCTTCTAATCCCAGCTAAATAGTGTAAAAATATGTCCATTCTTTGGCACAGAGAGGGACTAAGGAAACCGTGGCTGAAGGGCAGTATCTAGATTCCCTATCCAGGAAAGTGGACTAGCTAGCACTTGAAGTTAAGATTAAAATATTAAACAAATAATCTCCAGCAGATGTAGAGCATCACATTCCCATGGATTTCCAGGATGGCACAGAGGGTTCATTAGAAACTGTGGGAAAATAACGGAAATTGGTGAAAAGGATTGTAAACTGCCCAAGTGACTCGCAGCTGGGGGGTCAAAAAACACATATATCACACTAATTGTTGCTCAGCTTTGTGTGCTTGATGGGTAGAATATCTGTGTTTAGATAACATAAATCTGTGAAGTATTCAAAGGCAACGTATCAAATGTGCTTGAGATTTCTGCTCTGCCATGGGTAATATCTAAACATGGGGCAAAACTATGCCTGCAAGAAACGTTGATATGTAGGAGAAAGCAACATGTTCAAAAGGTTTTATGCTCTCTAGTGAGGTCCAAGTTCCATGATGCCTGCCATCCTCTTTTGCATGCCTCAACCTGGGTGCTGCTGCAAATATCCAGTGGTTCATAAGGTAACAAGAATAAATTTTCCCTTTGCATTTCAACCATGGTTTTGTGCATCCTGCCTATGCTGGCTCACACAGGGACATCATTCAAATAAGAGAGTGAGATAGACTTATAGTAACAACAAGCCACTGCAAACATGTACACACTTTGTTCTTTCTGGAAGATCTGACAGATTTTGTGACTGAGGCAGACTGAAGCTGCCACAGATTACTAAACAATAGTCCCAGATACTGCTTAGGGTATGTTGGTTTATAGCTTTCACCAGTTCCTCTTCAATTCATGGCTTTATTCTGTATTTATACAAAACCCCAAGCCCCATTATCTGCCTCTTCACATCCCTTGAAAAGAGCTTTCCATTTCCTCAACAAGTTCTTCAGCAGTGGCTGTGAGGCTTTTATTATGTTTTCAACAATTTTTGCAGCTTTATTTATGAGGCCCTACTGCTGTACTGCCTCAGAGGTTAACAGATTACTACCATTGTAGTCAGTGAAACAGAGTATTACTCTTAGAATGCAAACTGTCCTCCTGGGAGCCTTGCTTTGAAATAAATTTTTTACTCTGAATAGATCTACCCTCTGAATCTAGACATGCATAAAGTTACTTCGAGCCTATCAAGTAATTTTCTGGAAACTGAAATAATCTCTCTTAACAAATAAGGATCGGGTTCAACAATGCTCCTATTTTGAAAATACCAGGGGCCACTGGACCACTGATATTTTTTACATAGTCCATTATGAAAACAAAATGTTTTAAAAATTGTGCCTACCTACTATTTTAAGAAGTAGTCTCATCATTTTTGTTGTGGAATTTTCTTTCATTTCCTCTTTTTAGTCATACTCACATAATCTTCCTCTCAGGTGGCCTTATCAGGTAGACAGGTTCTCAATACAGTATATTTCAAGGCAGTAAATACACCCTGCTACTGACTGAGAACAGAAAGAGCAGTTAGTATTTTATAAAAGTCTCACAGAAAAAAAAAATGTATACCACAGTTATGGGAAGAAACTGGTAACACACCAGATGCAGGGGACAGTTTGATGGAAAAAAATCATTAATAATTTTGAATAACAAGTAATTTCATTAACTGTTCATAAACTAGCTGGGAACTTTATCTGTTGGATAAATTATTCATTGTTAAATATTTCCTCAGCACCATCTGTGACTGTAAAATTCTCAGCGCATTGTACTGTCATTTGAGTAAGGAGTTAAAGTTATTATTTAATGCCTGTCTGTGTGTGAACAGCCTAGAGTAGAGGTTGCAGCAAATATTATAGTATATATACATAATCATGTCAAACACAAATAGGAGGTAATCATACCAAAATTATGATTAAGTAGTCAGCTTTTGATGTCTAGGGGCAGAAAATCATCAGTGACTACAATTGGAGAAGGATAGAAAAATGTCATAGCTTGGTGGGAAGGCCCACCTCTCTCTCCTGCTGACACATTCAAACTCATAGAATCACAAAATATTTCAAGTTGGAAGGGACCTGAAAAGGCCATCTAGTCCAGCCCCCTGCAGAAAGCAGGGATATCCCCAACTACATCAGGCTGCTCAGAGCACCATCAAGCCTGACCTTCAATGTCTCCAGGGATGGAGCCTCCACCAGCATTCTGGGCAATCTGTTCCAGTGTTTCACCACCTTCATAGTTAGGAACTTCTTCCTAATGTCTAATCTAAATCTACCATGCTTGAGCTCAAAACCATTGCCCCTCATCCTGTCATTGCATGCCCTTGTAAACAGCCCTTCCTCAGCTCTCCTGTAGGCCTCCTTCAGGTACTGGAAGGCCACCATAAGGTCTGCAGTGCCTTCTCTTCTCCAGGCTGAACAACCCCAGGTCTCTCAGGCTGTCTTCATAGGAGAGGTGCTCCAACCCCCTGATCATTTTTGTAGCCCTCCTCAGGACTCTTTGTAACAGGTCCATGTCTTTGCTGTGCTGAGAGCTCCAGAGCTGGACACAGGACTCCAGGTGAGGTCTCACAGGGCAGAGCAGAGGGGCAGTATCACCTCTCTCCATCTGCTGGCCACGCTTCGTTTGACACAGCCCAGTATGGGATTGGCCTTCTGGGCTGCAAGCACTCACTGCTGGCTCATGTCCAGCTCTTCATCCACCGGTACCCCTGAATTTGTTTCTGCAAGTCTTCTTAACTTCTACCTTCCCTTTTCACCCACAAGACATGCAAATCCTGCTGCTTATGCTCTCTCCATTCTCTAATACTCCCTGTTTTCTTCCTTCTGCTGGACGGTACCCACTCATGGGTTGTTTCATCTGGTTCTCCTCTGTGAGACCATCTTCAGCTTTCATTCTTGGCACCACCATGGCAAAGTTGCCACCATTTTAGCAACGTGCTCACTTGAGCTGGGTGCTGCTGCTGCTTCTTCCTTCGTCCCTTGCCTTTCACCCTCCCAAGATGCAAGAAAAGAAGATCACGTCACCTGGGGGAGAGACAGGCAACGTGCTCACTGATGAGTCAGCTAACACCCTCCTCCATCCAGCAGCAAACAGTGTGCAAGGGGAAGATTTCAGAGGAATATCACAAGCTGGGTGGGGAGGAGCAATAACAACATTATTCCTAGCCCAGCTTGCTGGAAATGGCTGTCCTAGCTTACAGCATTTTGCCTTAGCAGATCAGCCACTTCTGCCTCCTGTTCCAAGGGTGCAAATACATGATGTGATTGCTAGTATGGAAGGTTAGTCTGACACCATTCTTTGTAATATGTGTGTATGTATGCAGGCACACAAACAAATAAACAAAAAAGCATCTGCATTCAAAAGGGCCAGACTCATAGAAAAGAAACACAGCACTACTGTGAGTCAACTCCACAGAAGAACTTGGCATTGTTCTTTTTTGATGTTGATCACTTTTCTTCTGTCAGAATACATAAATATGGGCTAAGGTCTGCATAATGCAAACAATAAGTCTAGAGTTAAAAAATCTAGTAAACGTGCTTTTAGAGAGGGAGCTGGGAAGCAAAGAGGCTTTATATGTTCTCTGTGCCTATAGTCCCAAAATGCCTGTTGTATGATTAACATAATTCCCCAATACATCTGCCAGAACATATTTTAGAAAAGTAATGCTTTCTTCCTCCACCCTCTGACAGGAGACTGAATGCAGGATGTCTGAGAAAAGCAAAGATTTGCAGATGCTTTAGGACCCACTGCTGCCCTGTTGTTTCCAAATGTGGCGCAGGTGCTGGAGCTGCTGTTACAGAAGTTGTACAGAGCAAATCCAGCCAGCCAGGGCAGGTTTGGCTCCTCAAACGCATTCAGGTCCTTTGGGTTAAAACTCATTTCAGCTGAGCTCTGAATCTAAAACAGTTAGCTGCAGCCCAATCCAGAAGTGCATCATCTACTTCAATAACACAAAGGTTCTTAAGATTGTTGCACAGACAACATTGCAGGCAGAGAAGGTGTTTTTCTGATACTAAGGTGCACATTATTTATTTTCTCCAGGTTAGTCTCAGCAAAAAAAGGTTTTATGGAAGCACTCTCCAAATATTTTGCTTTTTTTTTCCTTTTCTCTCCTAAAAAATTCGTTGGGAAAAATAAAATGGATACTAAGGAGTAAAGAAAGATCACATTTTAAAGGGCAGAAATTTCAGGCATTATGTAAGAATTAATATAGACAGGGAAGTTAAAAGTGTTACAGATTTTTGTCAGGTGTGATCACAGAGCCAGTGGCTTGGTGAGCCACATTTTCTCCAGATTAACTGTGAGATCAGGAATTTGTGGGGGCATTTTAACCTCTGTCCTGAATTTAACCTGTGGAGCAATGAGGAAATTCTGCTTTCTGCCACCACACATCTTGAAAAGAGTTGATGATGATGTAAGGCAGTGTGTCAATCTATGAATTAATAGGACAAATTGAACAGTGAAGAAATCCTTACTGCTAGCTACATATCTGAGTTTTGCCTCCGGCATCCCGAGTCCCTTCAAATGGGATTGGACTTGTACTCAGAGCTGCAAACAAAACTGTCTTGTCCAAGGTAGCACTTTAACTAAAACCTAAGTCAAGATTAGATAAAAAAGTCTTTCACTACATAGAAGAAAAAACCCGCCCTATCCTTCATGTGAGGCCCTACACCCAACACGAAAATTTAAGAACAGTCACAGAATAGAAAAATCCTGAAGTTTAGTCCCTAAATAATTTTGTGAAGGCCACAGAAATACTTCTTTCATCCTGCTGGTCAAATTTTTTTGCTCTAATCGAACTCAGTTTTCCTGTAAGGAAGAATAAGATATGAAGAGATCAGAAAGAAACAAATATCGTTTGTGAGGAAATGTGTACCTGAGCATAATATTTGATTGGATTATTCTTAACAAGGACTGAAGAGGTCTATTTGCAGAAATGAAGGCACTCCAATTAATATAATATGGACATTTACCAGTTTCTAGATTCATAGTCTGCTTATGAGCAATACACATGATATCCCATTAATCTGAATATAATTCATTAAAAAGTCATGTGTAATAAATCAGACCTGCAGCAGCACATGGAGTATTTGGCTAAAGTCTCTGTATTAGAACTCATGTCGCTCTAAAAGTTTTTTACATTAAAATCAAGCATTCATCACTAGTTTAGTGTACGTAATAGCAGTGTATAAAAGATATCAGTTTATGATATACAAAATGACAACTCATCCTTCAAATAGAAGAAAAGAACCCTTTCCTAGTCTTATCATTGTAAATACATAATAAGGGTGGGATTTTTCCTCCTGAAATACTGTAATGAGATGTTGTCAAAAGGACACAAGGTTGTTTCATCTGGAAACGTCTATGCTCTCCTTTAAATGGAAAAAAAAAAAAGAAAAAAATTCTATGAGACAAAACCCCAGCTTTTTCACATGTTCATATTTCTTTAGGAAGATTTAAGAACGATAAACAGTCCTTACCATTTTTCTTTGCCTCAGCTCAGCTGTGCTGCTGTCTCACAGGCCTTGATCTAGTCAGTTCCTGCTGCAATTACAGCCCTCACAACATATCACAACTAAAACTTAACCAAGTAGGAATTTCAGAAGCAGAGTAATATTTTATTCTGATACTGAAATATGAAAGCTTGGCCAGTGTTTTTCTGGAGATATGTGTTTGTAGGAATGAGAGATATTTTTCAGAGGAAATCCCATAGCTCATCACTTGGAAAGTCCAACACAAAGCTTCCAGCAACAGAATTTTATTACAGAGGAAACGTCAAACCTCACACTGACAGAAATAGCCAGGGATTTCTTTTTCATGTTTTGAACATAAAATTTCTGAAACAAATATGCACTCTCATGACCCAAGCAAAATATTTGTCTGAAGTTAACTTCTGCAATCTGCATTCCTTGCCATCAAGTTTCTAGTCACATCTAACAGTGAGTTTTTAAAGTTATTAGATGGACAGCTATCCCAAAGGTACTCTCCACTGTATTATACACATAATGTTAAACAGTTAAATCTGCTGCCTTTCAGCAGTGTTTTACAAAGTAGATTAAATTTAAATTTGCACTAAAAAAAGCTACTTTTCAAAAAGAATATATTTGATGTATCCACACACTATTTCCCTTATTCTTGCTAATGAGAAGGGAATTATTTTCAATATTAAATATAAATAAAATACACGCATCACTGGAGAGGTAGTTGTATGTTCACAGCTTTTTCAGCGTAAAGAGGAATAAAGACCGATACCTGAGCACACTGCATTAAGCAAGATGCAGTAGTAGACTCCAGTAGTGCAGAACAGGTGTCTAAATATACAGCTTTTTTTGTGTCACATTAATAAAAAAGACATAACCATACAGAGGAGAATCAAAGGGGTAAAATAGTTCCAGATTTGGGAACACAGCAAGCTGGTAACCAACTCCCTGTTGTGACTCTGAGCACTGCCAGTAGCTTTCTCTTGTGGTGGAAACAGTTTTATAGAATTCAAAAAAATAATGCACTTTGTCATCAGAAAGAGAACCTAACAGTATACTCTGACCTGGGCAAGCTTTTCCACTGATTTACAAAGCATGTCCAACATCTATTGGTTTGTGGACACCTTAAAGTCTTCCCATGAACTGGAGGCCACCGCTTAACAGGTGCCAGAATCTCACTCAGGCAATGCTAATAAACTCTTCCCTTAATTATTTTTCACTTATTAGCACTGCTCCAGGGTTGCTTTCTCTGGTGTTCCACAGGATAATAGCCCACTGGATATTCAAGAGAAACAGAAGAGACAAATTTTTCTAGCCATGTTTCATTTTCATTTATTGTGCCCTTACTGTAGCTCAGCAGCTGCTCCTGCAGGTGCAGGAGTCCAGACAATGCCAGCAAGTATTTGTTCTCCATGCCACACCACCTTCTGGGTTACTGTCAGCCTGCCTGAGGTGAGCAGGAGAGATCAGAGGCAGTGTTTTGCCCACCAAGGCTTATTAGCACAGACTGAGACAACCAGCTATCCATGTTGTTGTTACTTATTACCATTAAACTTTTGTAGAGTTCATGCCTGGTAAATAAAAGTTTTCAATAATAACATTTGTTGCCCCCTGACATCTCTTTCCAAAGGCTTGTTTCAGTAGCCACTGAAAACAAAAGAACTAGCCCTGTTGAATTAGCAAACTTTTTTA
>NW_008620823.1:0-10240 GCF_000691845.1 Merops nubicus | reverse complement strand
GAAAGATTGATTCCCACTGCAACTGAACAAGACAAATCCCTCCCAAAAATATCCAAATACTTAAACTATAGTATTCAAAAAGCAGTCCCAAAGACTGGTGAACTCCTGTTGAATTCCTATAGGATTCTTTTGCACCCTCTAAGAAATCTCAGCACCGTTTATATCAATACGATGATGATATATCATCAAAAAACCCAAGTACTCACAAGTAAATAATAATGTCCTTCAGGCATTAACACTTTTGGCACAGATTTTACCTCTCCAAGCACTCAAGATATCGCAGAGTATTTATCTTTACAACATCCTTCCAGAGAAGGCTATAAGAAACTGGAGCAATGAGAAACTGAAGGTAGGAAGATAGAGAGATGAAACCTGTGGCCAGACAAGGAAACAAAACTGCCTTGCAAGCACTAGGCTTGTATTCCCATCATCCTTACCCTCAGTCTGTACCACTTGAGTTGTACAACCTGCAGAGATGAATGAATAATTCAAGAAGCTCTTTACTAAGCTCCTCAGATAAAATACGTGCTTTCAGTCCACGGCTACTCTTTCCTGGGGGTGGGGCTAGAAAGGCTTCTTTGGAGCATACAACTTCTTGCTAATATGTCATTTTCTCTGCCCAATCCACAGAAAACATCAGACTTTCTGTCTGGAGACAAAGGCAGTTTTTTCTGAAGAAACTGAAGAAAGTTCTGCACAACACAAGGCTACATGGGACCCCATGAGAAGATGCAAGGATTGTTGCCATGGCAACCTCTTACCCCACGGCATATTCAGGTGTCAGGACCAGGATGCCATTGGCCCGACTTACATGTGGTAGGACCTTAACCCAGCCAGGCCTGAGAGGAAGGCCATCAGAAAGGTCATGATGACAATCTGAAGATCTGGTTCCTGAGCAGTGGATGGCCTCTGATGTGCCCCTCCATACATTACTAACAGAATTCTCAGGTCATGTTCAGGAGAGCATGGGAAGCTTGACTATGGGGAACAGGCAGCTTAGAAGAGATGAGAGCGTGCTGGCAAGAAGGGAAGGCAACAAGATTTGTGTCTCTGCCTATGGAGCAGAAATTGAAAGAGAATAACAGAAAAGAATAATTGTCCGGTTCAGTTGCCACCATGCCAGTAATGATGGGAAACATCCCAAGCATCTTGCAAACAGTGAACAGCTTACACCTCATGTCTCACTACACACTTCACACTCCAACGCTCCCTCACACCAGGCCTGCTGTCCTGCAGTGTGAGGGGATCCTTCTGAAAATGATGGCACCCTCAGAAGCTACTGCCACACAAATACAGATTGCCTATTACTGTGAAAGTCATAGGAAGACCACACAAGAAAAATCTTGGCCTAAAAGCAGCATGCTTGAAACTTTCTTCATTTGCACTGTTTACAAACAATTTAAGATAACTCTAAAAATATTCCAGTAAATTATTCACTGTACATAATTATGAATAGTCCAATCATCTCTAACAAAATTACACTGTTTTGTTTTGGAAATCTACATTTCCTGGAAAATTATATATTGACTCTTTAGAATCCTAATGAAAATTAATAATCTTTCAGTAATTTCATCCGACTTCTTTCAGTCCCTTGTGATTTTTTTGAGCATATCAAAATATTATTTTCTTTAGTTCTGCTACAAAGTTTTATCTTTTTCCTTACTTCCTGTCCCAATATCTAGAGCTGTACTAGCAGATATCAAGATTTAACCTCCCACTTCTTTAAAAAACACAATGTTATAGAGTCAAAGAGTGTTAGAATGTTAAAAATAAGTAGCAACAGTTGCTGTTAGTTTTATGGGCAACATCAGTCTCTGATAAAGTACAATATTGAACTTATTAAACAGTATTCCAATCTTTTATGACTTTTTATGCCAATTTTTGACATAAAAAATTTTGACAATTTTTCTGTCTTTTTAGGTCCAGACAAAAATTCTCCCTAGTTGCTCTTCTGCACACAGCAATAATAGTAACACTTTACTGAATTATTTTATTAGAGGATAACATAGTTAAAAAAAAAAGCAGCATGTTATTAAAATAAGCAAAACTCAGCTTCCAAAAAGCATGATACGTAGTGCATGCAATAGATGTAATATTGGTTTCATCTTCAACCTGTATTTTTTAATAAAGAGAGCTTGTTGCAATGCCTGTCCATTTTCAGGAAGGTATTCGCTCCATTCTCTTAAGTATGTTAACAATTATCTTATCTTTCTGAGTTAATGAATGGAAGGAATCCAAAAACTAATATAAATTGACCTATGAATCCTTTAATGAAGTTATAGTCTTTGATAAAAGAGCATGAATACATATTTTAGCTCTGACACAATAAACATCCGATGACAAAGCTCTGTATCTAACAGCATGGATTGTGTTCACTGTAGGTCCTTGGACATCCTCACCAAAGCAGCAGCCCATTCGAGTGATGAGCTACGCAACTGGAATTCTGCCCTCAGATTTGCCTTTCATATAACTCTTTTCACTCTTCTTTTCCCTCTGTAGCATATGAATAGAAAGGCTGTGGCTGCCTTTGAGTGGAAGATGAAGCAAACCAACCTCTCCTCACTCAAAAGAAGCAAAGTAGTCACAACTGAGTGAAGAGTTGTTGATTTGTCCCTTCTTTGTAAGACAGCAGCTCTTTGAAGTATACAAAGGAGAGAAGGCAGAGAGAGGACTTCTATCAGGCAGCTGGTACTTTACAGGCATCACAGGCAATGAGACAAAAGCAGAAATTGGCAGCTACTGTTTGGAGGCTGAAACTGGTCACTGCTAAACACAGCAAGGGGCAAAACTAGCCTCCAGCTCCATCTTTCTGCAGAGGAGTGCATTTTTCTCTACAGTAAAGCTATTGATCTAAAGAGCTCAACATTAGGCATCACAGAGGTTGATACGCAACACTGTCCTTTGCAACAGATAGAAAGGAAACAATATTGTGATTAAATCTTGAAATAATAATTAGATTCATTTAAACCCTGAAAAAGTTGACTGAATAAATAATGCTCTGACAGACAAAAAATTCCCAGCAAAACAGAACATCTGTAAAACATGCTATACAGCCATCTGCAGAAGTAGTCAAATCACTACACTTGCTTTGTCAATTGGTGAGCAAGAAATATTGACAGATTTCTCAAAATGTTATTCAGCTAATTATGGCAACGTTACCAATGATTTATCACATAACTACTGAGGAGAAGCCCATGGGAACACAAGCCTGGTTGCACTGTTGAGGGAGACTATCAGGTCCCATGCGTCGGGCTCACCACTAACCAGGAGTATTTCAGGTTGCTTTGTCCTAGTCATCATCCCAGCTGGCAAGCTGTGATCAACTGAATGTGGATTACACTGCATTGTGACTTCTGACTTACAGAAGGAAAAAAAAAAAGGTGATCGTGAATTGTACCTTTTAGGCCTCAGCTTTGTCCTGAATGAAAGCTAAAGCACAGAACACACACAGATGTCTTCTGAGGATGTCACCATGGGATAGCTCTTGCTCTTCTGCAACAAAGATGATCTCCAGGGCTCTTTTCCCTCTTGTCTCCAGAGTTTTTCTGAACTTCGGATCAGAATAAGACTATGTCAGATCCTGGCTGCGTGTTGAATCAGTAGTTTCAGAACAAAACAGCCATTTTCTATTCTCTGATCACAGGATGACTGAGCTGCCACTATAAACAGTGCAGTCATCTGCCAAGGAAATCTTTTTACTCTCCTTTCTGGATATGCCTTTCCTAGAAAATATTCTTAAAAGTCCTAGTAAAGCTAAAGAGCAGGTAAGTGGGACCAATACTTCTCCTTCCTCTGTCCCGTCTTGGCTCGTCAAGTTGTTACAGTCCAATCCCATCTGGCTTTCAAAGACTTTGGGTCAAACCAGCATAGGGTATAAAGAAAATTCCATTACAGGGGACCACATTCTCTCTGGTATAACAGAGAAGACAAAAAGTTTCAGTGTTGCTTCTACTTAAGTAAATCTTATCACATATAGACTTCTATCTTCAGGAAAACAAGCTGTCCATGGAAAACCTCCCAGAGCTTTTGTATAAAGTCTTTACAGCCCACAGCAACTAAATTAAAAAAAAAATAAATAAAAAAAATAAATTAAAAGCAAGAAAGATTACTATGAGCAATTCTGTCTCTGTGGAACCTGAAATAAAAGCAAATAAAACCCCAAATTATTTCAGGAGCTTTCAAGAGAATTTCTCTATTTTTCTTCAGCTAAATTAAAATGAACCCATGTGCTCAACTGTGCCTAAGCAAAAAGGGTTACCATGGTTACAGAGGAGGTTTGGTGGGTTTTTTCCTACCTGTAGTATGGTATGTGAAATAATCAGCCAAAATGACTATGCATAAACTGAAGGCAGATGGGTAAGCCATTTAAAAATAGCAAGTAAACAGTAAAACCCCTCAACAAAAATAATTCCTCAAGTATTTTGCCATTACCTTTACGACATCGTGGCTGAGAACATGTTAATGGGGAGGAAGACAAGGTAAAATCAAATACCTGAAAAATCATCCTTTTAGGAACTCTAATACTAGCTACAAAGGGGCTGACAAAGACAATGATTTACTAATACAGGTAAGCAAATTCAGATACACTGTAAGACATAACTCAGTGTAAATACCTTTTATAGAGTGTTGCTTGAAACATATAAGGAAGATTATTAATCAAAAAAGGTATATTGATACACAGAGAAAAGCAAATACAAACCACACAGACTATATTTTACAGACAGGACCCTGTGTACAGTAGAGGCTTGACAGCGTGGCTTACAGATGACCCTTTACTTCTCCACTGGGGAGCACAATAAGATCCACAGCATCCACAACAAAAGAATGACTGTTATGTACAGAAAGAAAACGTAGTTAATAAGACCGACTTATTTAAGAGGATTGTTGCCACCCAGCTCACCATTTTTTTTTTCTTTCTTTACATCTTAGATCAAAATTTCCTTTTTTGTAAATATTTTCTATGTGTAATTGCACCATTTGTCTGGAAAGGACCTAACCTCCCCCTCTACTCTGCTCTGGTGAGACCCCACCTGGAGTACTGCATCCAGTTCTGGAGCCCCCATTACAAGAGGGACGTGGACCTGATGGAGCGTGTCCAGAGAGGGGCCACGAGAATGATCCGAGGGCTGGAGCAGCTCTCCTATGAGGACAGACTGAGAGAGCTGGGGCTGTTCAATCTGGAGAAGAGAAGGCTCCAAGGTGACCTTATTGTGGCCTTCCAGTATCTCAGGGGGGCCTACAAGAAAGCTGGGGAGGGACTTTTTAGGCTATCGAGTAACAACAGGACTAGGGGGAATGGGGCAAAGCTGGAAGTGGGCAGATTCAGGCTGGACATGAGGAAGAAGTTCTTCACCATGAGGGTGGTGAGACCCTGGAATGGGTTGCCCAGGGAGGTGGTTGAGGCCCCATCCCTGGGAGTCTTTAAGGCCAGGCTGGATGAGGCTCTGGGCAGCCTGATCTAGTGGGAGGTGTCCCTGCTCATGGCAGAGGGGTTGGGACTGGGTGACCCTTGTGGTCCCTTCCAACCCTGACAGATTCTGATCTGTTTTAGCAGAGGACTTTAGAGCCCTAATGGCTCAATGGTTGGACTTGATGATCTTGGAGGTCCCTTCCAACCTAAAGGATTCTATGATTCTAAGAGTTGATGGAAAACAAGCGTTTTCAGAAACAAGACTCCTGCTATGCTGTTGAGCACTATGACATTATTTGGACATTCACTTGCCTTGGAAAAAGAAAATAGAAAGCAGCCTTACTCTGCCTACACTGGGGGAGCTGTGGAGCCTGGCAGGCTCACCTCCTTTTGTAGCCATTATTAAAAACAGACAAGCTAGTAGGGGAAGAGCCTTTCTCCCCCTCTGAGCCTCTTAAGAAATAGACATAATTTCTCACAGGTAGCAGGTGTAATGACAAGAAGCAGCTGATGAAATTGAAGGGTCACGGGGTGAGAGGGCTTGAGAAGAATAGAGAATTTCCAACAGACCACCTGAATGTCATGAATAAGAACATCCTCCTTGACAACTACCCTGAAGAAAAGCAGTGTGATGTGTTTTCTTCCTTGTTCATGTGAGTTGGAGCAGGATTGGTTCATATGAATTGAGGGATTGGTCTCTTCTGTGTCAGGAGCTTGAACGTGAGAGAGCTCTCAGACCACAGAAGGCCTACCATAACTAACGGCCAGTGCTGGGACAATTTTATGTTGTCCTTGCTTAGAAGAGCACTCAGTGGCAGTTGACTTCTGCCTTATGGTTTATCTGCTGGGTACTCGCCAGCTATAGCCATTCTCCTCCTTGGTGCATGACTTGAAGTGTAACTCTGTGAGCTGGTTCAACACCTGTTACACTGTAGAAGAAAACTGGAGACCTCTAATTTGTAAGGCAATTCAAGGAATCCATAATTTTAGAAGGACCTCTCTCACTCAGTACTTGCTGTCGTGATCTGAACTGCTATAGGCTGCTCTAGCAGTAATGGTAGTGCCCGTTCACTCACTGGGACACATCCTGCTGCTTGTATGAAGTCCCTCCCTTTGGAAATGTTTGCTTTAAGTCTAACAAGTTACTCTGAAAAAAAAAAAAAACAGTATTTGATTGACTGACCAGAAAACCCACTCTAAGTAGTTAAAAGACAGTACAATGCCAAGGATACTGCATGAAAGTGCACAATGTCCATAAATTAGACTGGTACAATTAACTTCAAATTATAATATATTGTAATAGAACAATAAATATTCCCTAGTGATACATAATTGCTCTTATCAACTATATAGTTGCTATCTCAGCTATATTTCCATTAAGTCTTCTTTATAAATGAAGCAGAGGGAGAGTAAAAACTAGTGAGACTTTGCTAGAACTGGAACTGGCCAAGGCAGTAGGAAAGACAGACAGCCACAGAAGGGAACTCTACAGCCAAAGATCTGGACCAATAACTGAAGAAATTAGACAAAATGGAGTAAGAAAACCTAGACACAGGGACTTCCCTAGCCTCAGCTTTCCTATCACACTTCACAAATTTAGTGAGATCAGATTCTATAATCCAGAGAACAGAGAATTATTTTATCATCATAGAACCATAGAATGGTTTGGATTTGGAAGAGAATTTACCAGCCATCTATTCCAAATCCCACTCCCATGGGCAGGGAAACCTCCCACTAGAGAGGACTGCTCAAAGCCCCATCCAATCTGGTTTTGAACACCTCCAGTGATGGAGTATCCACAACCATCCATTTTGGTTTTGACCCCCCCCAGTGAGGGATTATCCACAACTTCACTGGGCAACCTGTTCCATCATCTCACCACACTCACAGTGAAGAATTTCTTCCTAATACCTAACCTAAATCTACCCCTTTTCCTATCACTGTAAAAAGTTCCTCTTCGGCTTTCTTGTAGGCCCCCTTTGGGTACTGGAAGGCTGCTATAAGGTCACCCAAGAGCTTTGTCGTCTCCAGCCTAAACTCTCTCAGCCTGTCCTCATAGGAGGGATGCTCCAGCCACTTGATTATATTCATAGCCCTCCTCTGAACCCAGTCAAGCAAGTCAATGTTCTGGAGGTTCCAGAGCAGGACACAGTGCTCCAGGTAGGATCTCACCAGAGCAGAGTAGAGGGGGAGAATCATCTCTCTTGACCTGCTGGCCATGCCTCTTTTGATACAGCCCAGGATATGGTTTGCTTTCTGGGCTGCAAGCACACATTGTCGTGTCATACAGAGCTTGTAATACCCCTAAGTCCTCCACAGGGCCGTTCTCAATCCATTCTCCACACAGCCTGTATTTGTGCTTGGTATTGTCTCAGCATACATGCAGGAACTTGCACTTGGCCATGTTGACCATCATGAGGTTGGCGTGGACCCACCTCTCAAGCCTATAAAGTAAGGTAACCCTTCCTTCCAGCATGTCAGCCACACCACACAGCTTGCTATTGTCAGCAAACTTACTGAGGGTGCACACAATCACACTGTGTCACTGACAAAGATGTTAAACTGCACTGGTCCTAAAACCAAGCCCTGAAGGACATCAGTCATCACTGGTGTCCACTTGGACATTGAGTCGTGACTGCAGTTCTTTGAGTGCAACCACCCAGCCAATTCCTTATCCACCAAGTGGTGTATCCACCAAACACGTATCTCTCCAACTTACAGACAAGGATGTCATGCAAGATAGGGTCTAATGCTTTGCACAAGTGTAGACAGATGACATCAGTTTCTCTTCCCTTATCCACCAATGCTGTAACACCAGCATAGAAGGCCGCCAAATTTGTCAGGCATGAGTTGCCCTTGGCAAAGCTCTGTTGGCTGTCACCAATCACCTCCTTAACTTCTATGTGCCCTAGCATAGTCTCCAGGAGGATCTGCTCCATGATCTTGCTGGGCAAAGATGTGAGACTGACTGGCCTGTACTTCACTTTTTCCCATTTGAAAAATGGGGGTTAAGTTTCCCCTTTCCAGTCTGTGGAAAATTCACTGGATTTCAAAACTGATTAAAAGTGGGAAATGATTAAAAAGGGAGAGAAAACACTGAATATTAAAGTATAATAGAACTAAAGCAGGTCTGGTTACCAGAGGAACATTTTAAAATAAAACTCCGCACACAAAAAACTGCATTAAAGAAGGCAGTCCCTAGCTGGTCCAAAGACATTAGAAATAGTAGAACTGTAGAACTGTTAATGACCTTCCATACACATAAGGAAGAAGATGGTACTAGTACTGTTATTTATTTCTCGATTCTTTTGAAAGCAACATTGAATAATAATTAACTACCAGCTGTTGAGATACCTGGACTCTTAGCTCTGTAAAGTGTTAATGGACTGCAGATAGAAGACAGTTAATTTATCATGTCTATTGCCTTTTCAGGGTAGAAGAGACAGATTTTTTTTTCCCTTGAAGGTAAGAAGTTCAAGTTTTTTTCCCTATTTGAAGATCCAAACCCAAACAACAAACAAACAAAACTAAAGAGACACAAGGAGATCTAGATGCAAGTTTTGAAGGTGGATTTACTGAAGAAATGCCAAAGGGATTTTTCTTCTAAATGAAATAATTGTAACACACTTGGAAACCACTTTTGTACTTAATGCAATAGGACTCCATATGAGAGATAGTATTTTGTACTTGAGGGTTACTTTATAGGACTAGGGTCTTTATGCAAGTGATAGTCACACTGACAGTATTCTCATTAGAGTTGAGACTCACGTTTTTTCTTACCATCTTTTTATTGAAGCAATATTGCCATCACAAACACCAGAGATATTGATTGTAACCATTACTGATCACAGCTCTTTTCCATTTCTGTGTTTGGTCCTGTGCAGTTTGAAATCCCTTACCCTTTCTCATAATACAACACGTTCCCATTGGGAAATCCTTACCTTAAAAAAATAAAGGCTATGGTCTAACCAGTTGTTCTGAATGCTCTGATGCTACACGTGATGCTACTCCTACACAAAGCTATCATTTGCAGATCATAGCTGCAATTCTTTAATTTAACTTACAGTTCAAAGATACAGTGTCCTGATGCCTTGCTAGCTTTTAGTAATACCCAAAGATCTCATTTCTAACAAGGAATCTAACTTTTTGCTCCTTGGGTAGGTTTTTGTAACTCTCTGGTCTCACAAACTTGTGATTTCGGCAAACATTTAGAGAATTTGTCCTTCAATGTTGCTCAGCATCAGTGTGTTTACAGTGGTATATGAATTGCTCAAACAGGAAAAATGCAGTATACTCTAAAATGTAAACTGGCTTAGACTGGCCAGAAAATTAGGCAGAAAAGCTCTCTCAGTACAAAAAATAATATGAATTTCTATGGTCCATGGATGGTGATAACATCCCGTTTGTTTTGCAAGTAGAACTGTGGGACAGTAAATCAAAAGACCCCAATAGCTGCCTGGAAATGAGCCTTAGTGGCAAAAAAAAAAATTATGAATATGACTTATTGTTACCACAGCACAGAGCTCCATTTCAGTATCTGGAAGAAGGGAGAGCAGAATGGAGCAAGCTTTCTCAGTCCCACTATTTTCTAGGCTGCTGAAATCTACTCACTGCCCCAAGGCCTTCACCCTCATGATCTTGACCAAGACAAGCCAGAGAGTAGGCTCCACCCTGGAAATTACACAAATAATATTTAAAATGTGCAACTTCTACTCATCTCTTTTTTTGTTTTGCTTTCCCACTTTTTATTGCTTCTCTCCTGTTGTTTAATAAGAGCCTTGCTCTGGCAGCACTGCGTGCTCTGCAGTGTTGTGGTGAGCAGAGCCCGCC
>NW_008620822.1:20593-58629 GCF_000691845.1 Merops nubicus | reverse complement strand
CTAAAGGATTCTATGATTCTAAAGAGAACTAAGCCTTAGTCCAAATGCTTGTCTGTAAAACAATAAATATTGAATCCGTACATAAAAGGTACTTCATTTAAGAGCTCCTTCAAACAAGGGGATTGCTTTCTGCATGTAAGCTGTGTGTTAAATGACTTATTTTGAGGAAAAGTATGGAACAGACCAACAAAGTATTAAGCCTTTGTGTGTGATGGAGGTATATGAGTGTGGGTGATTTCTTTTGGTGTCTCAGACCATTGGTGAGCTCTGGGATTCTGTGAAGGTCTTTTCTGTATTGGACTAAAATGAAGGTAGAAGAAAATGGTATTCTTGAGTCTGATAGCTTACAAATAACAGAGGCCTTTTGAGTCTGCTTCTTGGCTGAAAAACCTTTAGAAAATACAATGGGAAGGGATGTCAGGAGAACACATTTGCTCTTTCTGGCCTCAGCCTTAAAAACTATGCCAGAGCTATTCCTGAGAGATGTTTGTCTGACCTGAAAACCAACGCTGGTGGAGATTGCCTCTCTGTCCCAAGCAGTTCGTTGTAGTGCTTTTCTGTATCTAATGTTTTTCCTCATCTACTTTGCTGCAACTCAGATTTGTTACTGGGGACTCGGGTTCTGAGGAGGCGTGAAAAGCATTTTGGTACCTCTCTCTTTGCAGCTTCCTGGTATGTAATAGTACTAGGAGTTACTCCCCTCAGCCTTCACCTCCACTAGACCGAGGAATCCTGTTATTGCCCTCTTTTTATGTCCTATTTGCCTGACTTCTGATCATTTCCATTACTTCTGTTTGATCCATATCTTTCCTGAATTTCAGTGCTGAAAGTTGGACTGAGATGAGCCTTATTTGCACCATTCCTTGTTCTGAGCTGCCACTGAGGTCCTTTGGTCTCTCCACACACATCAGCTAGGTCAAACAGAGGGGTCTACTTTCTGGGAGAGGAGCCTGAAAGCCAGGTGCTGTGGTGTTCAGCTTGGTAGTGCTGGAGTCTCTTGAGGTGTAACCTCTAACCACAATACCAAAAGGATTAAAAAAAATCATTTAGTGCTGAGAGTTAACAAGCAGATATGGCCAGCAACAGTGCTTATAAAATGCCTGTGGAACAAACCTTTTAGAAACGTCTGTTAGTAGAAACTAATTGAATACTATGTAGACTGGAATATATAAAGCAGGACGCAGCCAGGAATTAATGAGAGAGAGAATGAATTGGCATGTGAATCCCCTCATCTGTTTTCCTTCCCAAAATAGCCTGTTTCTAGGGCCAGGAGGAGTAAGGAATAGAATGATGAAACAACTGGACACACAAACACAGTATGAGCATAATTATGTCAAAGAACAATGATGATATCTTTAATTAGCTGTAGAGAGTTGCCACAGCTCCTGATTGTGTAACACAGGAAGCCAAATGGTGAATGGTTTGAGTAAAAGGAGGTGTTCCCATGTGTTTTGGTGTTCAGAGGTTATTGATCACAATCCAATCCTTTTCTGTTTTTAGCAGTGATATTTTTGATGGCTGTGTTTGAAATTCCATGCAAAGCATGAATGCTGGTATTTTTCTGGCCAAATTATGAATTTTGAAGTCTCATCTGGGCCCAAATTCTAGTTTGCTTGTGATGATAGGGATAGGATGAATTTCTTCAGTTGTAGTCCCTGAGAAATGCACAGTAGATGTCCAGTTCCAGTGCTGAAAAGGTGTTTCTCCTATGCAAGAAGAGTATGGCTACATGTACGTGTGGTTGTTCGGGCAAGGCCTAGACCCTGCAGTGACCTTTAGTACCTTTTTGTAGCATTTTGCACCCTAATAACAACATAAGCTCACCCTTGGAACAGCCTGCTGGCCCAGGGAGAAGATCTAGTCCCATAAGTACATTTTTAATCTTTAATCTGTAATCTTTATTCCACCCCATCGGCACAGAAGTGGAAAGGAGATCAATACTAATGATTATTGTAAAAATGGATCATTTCACTAAACCAGCAAATGTAAACAATCTCTATTCTTAAATCCCCTTTGAGGATAAAGAAAGAAAATAAGCAGTAAAAAGCATACACAGATGGATGTTATTCTGATAGTAACATCTTGTATTGAAAATGTTAGAAGGGAAGGAATGCTAATCATGCAAAATTGTAGGCAGCAAGGTCGCGAGGAACGTACTGAACTGTAAAGGTTTTCCATTTGTGGGCTTGCTCAAAACTCTGTGATTTGACTAATGTGTCATCAAATTGTTGTGGCTTGGACCAGCCAGGCTTGTTATCTGTGTGGATGTGATTTTTGCTAGTGTACTGACACTACAGAGAATGTATGTACCAGAAATAATAATTTGTAATTGGAACTACGTTCCTTTGTTTTCTACATGGTTAAGGAAAACGAAGAAGGAACTAGCTTATATAGAAGAGCGCTTAAGATATCAATAGAATGATGTTAGAGTTTAAGCACTCTGTTAAGGACAGCTGTTATTCTTATTTAAAGCTGAAAGTAAATCTTTTTGTTGGATGATAAAGTCAGTATAATTCAGGAGAGCCTGAAATAGGATAATTGTTTAATTGCTGTAATTGCATGCACCTTTTCTGCTGAAATATTGCTGGGATGTCACATGCGTTTTATTTCTTGACCTGATAAGAATGCAATTTTTAAAAAGATCAGGCTTTAAATGTAGAACTGCCATCTGAGATTGTTTTAAAATGGGAGCAGTGAAGGAGTTTTCTTAGAACTGGATTCAGAGCTGTTAGGAAAAGAGCACCGATGATAAATTTGAACCAATTCTTTGGAGCCTTACCAAATTAAAACTCTGAAAGTGCTGGGAAGCTTGCAGTTTTGTCCTTGTCATAGCAGAATGTAGCTTAACATCAGTTACCTGATGTTTTCCATTGTAGTCTTAGTAATTCATCCTTGAGCAAAACAGACTGATACATTTTATCAAAAGGGGAAGAGCCATCTGTGAAGTGGATTTTACGTTTTGTGGATCGACAATTTTTTTCGTCTTTTTTGTCATTAACTTTTTTTTTTTAATTTAATTTCTAGCTCATAAATTTAGACGGAAATTGGAAGAACTGGAGAAAGAGAAAAATTCTTTAAAATTTCAGCTTCCTTCAAGGCATCCTTCAATTAGCAGTTTTTTGAATAGGTTTGTTACCCAGGTTCAAGCAGCGTTGCGCTGGGCTGCTGATCATCGGTAAGTTTGTTGATTCCTTGCTGTGTAAGATGATGCTTCTGTTTTTCTCAAAATGCAGAATACAATTGATGACTGATTCTAACAAAGAATTTTAAGGGCCTTCTGACATATCAATATGGAGCTTGTCTATGAAAATGCCACCTGCCCTTCCCTACGCCCTCCCCCCCTTTTTTTTCTTTCTGCAGTGCTTTCAGAATTGCCCTGAAAAACATTGATCGTGATGAACTGGTGAATTAAATGGAACTTTTCTCACTGGTGTTATGGGATCGAATCCTTCACACTGCAGCTTGAGCATACAACAGCAAGGCAGCTTGAGCAGTGGTTCCCAGTGGAGTTAATTTGGATGCTCCTTTTCAGACAATGAAAAGATATTTAAATATAAAGCAAAACCAGATTCTTTTTTGATATGCATGGATCTTTGGGAGCTTCCTTTTATGCAATGCTTGTTAGGTGGCAGTAATGTGCTTAACAGTGTATAAAGTCACAAAAATATATTCTCAGCCTTCTCTTGAAGGAATAACAACTTCAAAGTTTGGGCGAATATGAGATGTGTTGGATGACCCAAGGGAGGTAGTTAGCTTAGGAAGAGAAAGTTGTCTCTGTTTCTAGGTCTTTCTTCAGCTGTGCTGCTGGTTACTGTTATTAGAAGCAAGAGGATTCTTTGCAGGTATTGGAAGCTATTCTCAAATGCAATAGTACAAATGAAAGAAAAATCCCCTTTTGTTTTCTGGCAGCTTGTACGTATAAAGGCTGTAGTGTGCTAGTCAATACACTTGGGTGTAATTTTTGATATACATGAAAATTAGATAAAATCAGTGCAGATAATAGGATTTTCTTGCAAAATGTGAGAGTTTTAAGGCTATTTTTAGCTTCTATAGTATTTAGTAATGAGGCATGTTGAAAACAAACTGCATTCTCTCTCAGAGCTATTTCCTTCTGCCTTCTGAGGCCCTAAGAAGCTGTTTTATCCTTCTTTAAAGACAAGGCCACAACATTGTGTTTTGGTCATTAAGATATGTTTGCACTATGCATTAATTTGTAATGGTGACTTTGGCTTTAGATGTATTATTGTCTTTGGTGTCATGGAAATTGGGTCACTAAAGCATCCTTGAAATACAGTGTCTATTTTTTCCCCTATATAAAGCATATATAGTATATTTTTATATATAAAATATATAAAAAATACATATATGAAATTGTTCCTGTTCTTCAGATGATTACACCTGTAACTCTTCTCTTTGCACAGGTTTGAATGCAGTGCCATTCTTCAGGGTCAGATGAATGTCCTCTTTTCTGTCTTGTGCACATTCTTTGAGCTTGAGTTTAACTGTTGTTGTGACATCCTTTCTCTTTCTCACTGGATTCTTGTAGCCTTTCACACTGCTTTGTCTGTGGTCTGACTCTTGTTGATGCAGCAAGCATACCCTTTTGTCTTCAATAGAGGGGTTTAAAATTTTTCTATTCCAACAGTATTTTTAGATAGCACAGGGTAGAAAACACGACCCCTGCTTCAGGGAATATTTGTAGGCTTCAGTTTTTATTTTCACTTTGAATTAATTTTTCACACATCATACCCAAGATTTCTTTGTTCAGGTGGAAAGGCAAAAAGATAAGGCTAGCCCCAGAAGACCAGATCACTGCAGTTTTACTATACTTAAGCCAGTCTCATCTTTCTGCAGGTAAAGAACTTTTTCAATGACAAGTGTTCAGGGCAGGTTATTTGTTTAATACATGGGACTGAATTTCATGTCCCAGTTTTGTTTTACTTGATGTAATTATGAGATGAGTTTTTAGGTGAATGCATTCTGTGTTGACACAGGTGATTTGGGGCAGGCAGTAGGAGCTGGGTTTGATTATGTTTAGCTTAGGAACAATGTGTTCATGCAGTCACCCAGGTTTGGTGAGATCAGAGATATTTTTTCATTTGTTTGTTTCCTCAATACCAAGTAGGGTGATGTACATGGGAATTCCAAATGGGTTCTGAGAATAACCTATGTTCGTCATGGAATATTTCCTAAATTTTGACCAGCCAATCAGAAATTTTGATGGCGTACAGCTCTTAATAAAAGAAGGCTTCAGAGCTGCTGGAAAGTGTGGTCGCTTGGAACCACAGTAATCTATATTGATAGTAAGGGACGTACACAGGGATGGCCTAGCATATCATAATATGGGTATCTTTTTGATCTATTTTGTTATTACAGAAATAGTTACACCACCATTATATCTATATTGCTTAAGTATTTATGCTATTTATTTTAGCGTCAGGGTTTTATTTTGCTTTCTCAGTACGTTCTTCATCCAGTAGAGAGTGAAGCATGCCTGTCTTCTGATGGTCCTGCAGAAGAGCCAGGAACCCTTTGTTCGACACACTTGTTAAACAGCTGTGCATGGAGATCATAATGGTGTGATTAATCATGCTTAAAACAGACTTGTGATGCATGTTTTGTATGTGGCATGGATGTCTTTGCTTTGCAAGATTATGCTGGGAAATCATGCTTCAAAAAGGTTCTTTTTCTGAGATGGTATTTTTTTTTTTTTAAACAAGATATTGAAATGAATCTCCATGTTTTATGTAGAAATACATACACTTGTCTCTAGAGATGGACACAAATACAATTGCCCTTGCAAATGTGCATGCCCTTAGGCAGGAGTATGCAAGACAAAATAGGTTTGCATTGTTTGCAGGTGCATTTTGAGAGGCTGATTATAGACTTGACACTTAATGTAATGCACTGATTACCTTGGGGTCCAATCATGCAAAGATTTACAGCTGAGGGTTGTACCAACCACTGTGAGGAATCCCACTGACTGCGATTTTGAAAGAACTCGTTGTGCAAGAGAGAAGTACAATTTGGCATCGTGGAGCAGACACTCCAGATGATCTCTAATGTCGTCTCCAAAAGCTGACAGAAGCTGCAAAAATGGCTTTGGCAAGTTTCTAAACTTATGTCTAAGAGAGATTTTTCTCTGTATTGATAGGAATTACATGCCTTAGTTTTGTCTCTTTCAAGGCAGTGATGGATAAATTTCTGAAATATGGAAAAGCTGGGGGAAGCCTGAAGCTATGCAAATTTTCCTTTTTCCTTCTTCAGCATGTTGTAAAAACAGTGTAAATGTTGGAGATAATAAAGGAAGATATGCCAAGGAAAAAAATCTCTTGTTCTTTAATTGTGTCTGTTTAAGAAGTAGTCATTTTGCTGTTATGACTCTGAAGGCATCATGCAGCATTGCTATCTGTTTAATCTTTTGATACCTTGATACTCGTTGAAAATGCTAATTTTTAGCTTTTGTCATCTTTTTTTCAAAGGGTTAGACATGAAGAAACTCAGCTTTGGCATGAAACCGAACATAAACTTTTGAGATCCACTTACCAGGAGAGGATGCAGGTTTTGACCACAAAACGAAACCAACTTTTTCAAGAAAAGAAATGGTTACAGGTAACAGAACTGAGAAGTTGTCTGTAAGACTCAGTGCTGTTTGGGAAGAAGCTTGTAAGCTGTCACACAGAATTAAATAAATTTATTGTAATAGTGACTTTGCTTTTGTGCAGCAATTAGAGCCTTGGCTGTAGTCCAGTTGATCATATAAGTGATGATTGGAGATGGCAGCCACAGGAGTTGTGTTAATCTCATTATGGAGTAGCAGAACTGGAAGGCTCAGTGGCTTGTGTGCATGCTGTAACTTCCCTCATTATCTTTTAAAGTGTGCTCTTTATGTTCTAATTTGCCACTTTAATATTTCACTGATCTTCGGAAGTTTTTATTTGAAGACCAAGTTTTCTTCTGTTTCTGGTTAGAATTGACTATAAATATGTGATTTACCAGCTTTTGTTCCTGAAAGTTGATTGATGAATTTCATAAGGATGAAGGAGTCTTCATGGAGCAGTCAACATTTTCCAGCAATAACTTTATACTGACACATGATATAACAATGTGGTAATTTGGCAAATGGAATGTTTTTAAGATGGTTTCTGTCCAATTACAAATCTGCAAGCCTTTTAAGCAAAATTTAGCTTTTTCTTTTCACTATCTTTCAAAAATCTCAGTGTAGTAGAATTCTTTGCTCTACTTCCTTTTAAACCCTGGGAATCACACTGGACAATGTGACATCTTAGCTTGTAGGTCTAGCTTTCTTTTTTCTGTGGTCTTGTCTTGAAATCTCATTATTTTTGATGCTCTTCTTCCTTTGGTGGATTCAATGGTATAATCATCTGTGTGCTTGTATACACAGAAGTATCTATTGTAGAACTGTAGAATCTCTTAGGCTGGAAAACGTCTTTAAGATTGAGTCCAACCATTAACCTAACTCTGCCTAGTCTACTGCTAGTAAATAATGTCCCTAAGCACCATATCTACACTGCTTTTAAACATGTCCAGGGATGTCAATTCAAACATTTGTCTTGGCAGCCTGTTCCAGTGCTTGACAACCCTTTCAAGAAATTTTTCCGAATACCCAACCTAAGCCTCCTCTGATGGAACTCAAGGCTGTTTCCTCTTGTCCTATCACTTGTAACTTGGGAGAAGAGACCTTCTATCAGGTAGTTGTAAAGAGCAGTAAGGTTTCCCCTTAGCCTCCCCTTCTTCAGACTAAATAGCCCGATGTCCCTCAGCTGCTCCTCGTAAGACTTGTGATGGAGGACCCTTCACCAGCTTTGTTGTCCTTTGCTGGACCTGCTCCAGCATCTCAATGTCCTTCTTGTAGTGAGGGGCCCAAAAGTGAACACAGCACTTGAGGTGTGGCCTCACCAGTGCTGAGTACAGGGAGACGATCGCTTCCCTAGTCCTGCTGGACACACTATTCCTGATACAAGCCAGGATGCTGTTGGTGTTCTTGGCCACCTGGGCACATTGCTGACTCATATTTAGCCAGCTGTCAGCCTGGTACCCCAAGGTCCCTTTCTGCTGGGCAGCTTTTCAGCTGGTCTTCCTGAGCCTGTAGTGTTGCATGGGCTTGTTGTGGCCCAAGTGCAGGACCTGGTGCTTGGCCTTGTTGAAGCTCATATTGGCCTCAGCCCACTGATCCAGCCTGTGTGTATAACCCAGAAAGAAACAGAGAAAAGCATATTAGATGGCGATTGCAAAACCTTAGTTAAATGAAGAAGTGTCTTTTCTGTCCTAGTCATTGCCTTTGTATTGTTTAGATTTCAGCAAAGTATAAGAGAAAACATGGTGTAGTTCAACATTGTTGGTGTCCAGGAAATTATTTTTGATGATATAGATACCTAGCCAGCCATCTCAAGATATTAAAATGAAGTGTTGTACTTAAGACTCTACACCAACTAATGTTTTTATACTTGCTCCAGGTGAATCTTAATTCCTGTGTAGTTATACAAGGGACAAATAAGCCACATTGTTTTACAGGCATGTGATTTATGCAAACTCTGTCAAAATTGTAATGAAATCAAAGTTTTTGAGAAAGCTGACCTGTGATGTTTGGCGGCTTCCAGCATCTCTTAAGGATAGCTCGTGCCCAAAGTCTCACATGATCCAAAACAACATATTTTTTTAATTATTTTTTATTTTTGTCCTCATCCCTACTTAATTTTTCTTTCCATTCTTCCCTCTCTCCTGTTGGTTCTGCATTTGTCTTCAGGGATTTGAGAGCCTGTGACAATATCTAAAATTTACATATTAGTGTTTCTGCTGCAGTCTGTACCTCTTGGAGAACACCAGCCTGGAAGTGAAGCTGAAGGTTTACAATCAGTACTGATTAGCTGTCATGTTGGAAATCTCAGTTTGAACTCAAATCCATGAAGTAAAACTCCGGCTTGTGTTTGGTGAGCTGAATATCACCTGCTGCTCCATGCTGAGACTTTAAGTCCTTTTTATCTGTCTCTGGAGGCTGACCAGGAGTGCAATAAAGGCTTCTTGGCATTTCTGGAAAAGAATATGGGACCGTTCCAGTTTACTGACTAAAATTTCAATTCTCCCAAGGATACCTGCGAACTATTCCCGAGCAGAACAGCTTTCTCTCTGTGAATGCAGATTGTGTGCTTCTGGCTTCTATTTGTGTTGTAAAAGCATTTCAGTACTCAAAGTGTTTGTAAAACCAAAATCTGTTCATCTCCCTTTCTGCTCCCGTGTAGGTTGCTTATTGCAGCGATTGCAATTACTACGTTTTCACAGAATATGAAGGTCTTTGTATTAAGCAGGGCCTATTAAGATTTTTGGCAGTTTTCCCAAACCAGTAACACAGAGACAGAATTGTCCTTCGTGCACACTAAAAGCCTAATTTGAGACTGAAAGAAACAAAACTGATGGTTTTGGCCTCCTGACCTTTCTGTCCTTGACAAATGCCTGTGGGTTGAAACATGGGCCACTCTGTTCTCTTGCTTCTAAGTCCAAACCCAAAAAAAGGAAGAAAATAATTGATGAATGCAGTGTGTAGCATTAATATAAGTTGAAATTTTTGAGCCAGTCAACCTTTTAACATGCAAGAACTGTTTCTTCTTGTTTTAAGTGATACTCTAGGAGCTTGTTTCAGTGCTGCAAACCTCATAGTGTTTCTTGACAAAATGAGTATTAATGAACTAAACTGTGCTTAAATAACATTCTTTTAATGTTTTCAATGTAAATGTTTCAAAATGAAGCCTTCAAAAAGCAAAGAAGTGCCGAAGTCCATTATCTGTGTATGTTTTATCATAGTATGTATGTTTTATGAGTCTTTAATTATATGAACATGCCTTTTTTTTTTTCTTTTTCTTTTTTTTCCTATTTTTATTTTCCCTTCCTGGATCCCTGCCTCATATGTTGCTGCAGATTGAAAGTGCTTGTTCAGATATTCAGAATATAATTTTATTTTCACTACTAAGTATTCGGCCCCAGAATCCTTTAATTGTATGCCACTCAAAGCCTCTTTTGGATGCAGATTTATTAATTTGTGAATGGGCACTTTTTACAGCATTAATCAACATGGCATCTGAGTGAGTCAAACCCACTTATTTTTACCTCTGTAACGTCTCTTTGGGTGAAGAGGCTTTCTTATTGCCATTTTACAGATAGAGAACAAAGAAGTGAATTGCTATAAAAAGTGATACGGTTGTTTCTAAGTGTCAGGTTTTTAATGCCTAGTTATTTACTTTGAAAAAGTTTTTTTTTTTTTCATTTTTCTTTTTAGCTGGACTGAATATGGGCAGAGCATGGAAAGATGAGCTTTGGCTTCTGTTAGGAGTCTACAGATAGCACTTCAGAGATGCCTTTTTTGGCTGTGTGGAAAATAGTGAATGGTCAGTCTGTGTCTGTGTGTGGAGATAATAGTTGAAGTGGCTTGCAGAGTTTCACAGAGACTGGAAGAAATAGAGGAATAGAATTAAATTCTCTGGTATGGCATTCAACTACTTTGATAGCAAGTAATTCTCCGTTGGTTTTTTTTTTTTTTTTTTTTGTGTTTGGTTTTTTTAAACTAATTTTTCAAATTCTGGAAGAAATGAGCCAAGGACCATATACTAAATAATTATATTAACACAGCAGCCCAGACTCCTTCATGAAGCGTTCCTTCCTTGCGTGTAAGCTATCTGTTGACTTGCTCTTCAAGAAACATCTGTACTGTAATGGATGGAGTTTGAACTTCTGGCAAGACAAGCACAACTGAGGGTGAAGCTCTGGTCATTTTAAGTCGAGGGAGAGAACTTGTGCTTTTAATTAAAATTAAATAGTAGTAATCAAAGGACTGGCCAGACAGTCAATGATTCACCACTTTCATCCTGTGCCTGATGTTGGATTGGGAGCCTAGACGAGCCATTGAAGGGATATTCCACAGAAGGATAGTTAGTCACTTCAGCTTCCAGTCTGTTGCAAGATTCTGTTTTCATAGTTGAACTGAGATATTAGGATTTTTTTTTTTTAAAGCTTTTAACTTGGGACATGTCCTATGTATTTTAAAGGTAAAAGGTGTTGGAAGAGGAACCTGAAATTTGGTGTTGAAATGGAGATGGGTAGTTTCAGACTGTGGAAGCACTAGAGTTTCTAAGCAGATGCCACATTTTTTGTGTGTCAACAAAAGAATGTCTTCTCATTTGAAGTTGTGCTAAATTACTCAACCTTAATTCATGCTACTTCTGAGACTTGTACTGCATTTTTCTAGGGACAGAGGAGTTTCTTTAGCAAGATTCATAGTAAATTTAGGTTTCTGTTCTATGCAGAAGGAAATTGAAGACCTCCGAGCAAGACTAGCCATATTAGAAGCAAAAGACCAACAATTAAGAAGAGAAATTGAAGAACAAGATAATCTTATTCAGTCACAGGACTGTGAACTGACTGCTTTACTTGGCTGCATTTCTTTGAGAGAGCTACAGGAAATAAGCAAGGCTGTGGATGACACTTTAACATCCTCCTACCAAATTCCTTTCAGTCTGGATCTTCCAGGGACACTAAAGAGGTATTTAAGTCTCAATATGTTGTCAGTGATGTAGAGTCTTATATCTTCTCCAGTGTACTGTTGAATTGGATGTCATTTGTCTTCATAGTTGTGCCTGCTAATTAGCTGGATTCAGACCCTTTAAAATTTTCTAAGAACCAATGCTGAAGTTCTAATATTAATATACTTAGGAAAGAAGACAGTAGTTATTTAAAGGTCTTACACCTAATACTTTTTTATGGTAGAGAACCACCTACATAAAATACATGTATCCATCAACTGTTCATACCTATCAACAGTTTAAAATATTTCTTGTTAACTGGTGAAGTTTTATCCCTGGCTTGGTAATGCAGTAATAACAAGATATTTCTCACAGCCTGAAACTGTGTACTTGGCACAATCCAGATAAATACTAGAAATGCTTCTTGCTTCAGTGAACTTCCAATCATGATAAAGTCCAGTGTGGTGAGTGTTAGGCTCAGACAATGAACTTGAGGTAGTGAGGGAATGGATACAGCATGAAGACTTTGGGGACACCTACAGTTAAATGCATAGCATATGGTTCCTTTAAATGGAAAAGCAGCAACTCTTGGTAACCTTTTGGAAGTAACCTCATCTTTATTTACAAAAGCAATAGAAGTGCTCAGGGCCTAAATTGTACTGGCAATCAATGGGACGTTGGTGATGGAACTTTGAAAGTGTTGCAGCTGCTGTATTACCAGGATAAAATAAAATTCCTGTTTATCTTAACTTGCATTTCTTCCAGATAAGCAATAACTATATTGGTTGCAGTTTTTTTTCCCCCTTCATGTTTATTGGATTTAGTTGGCTTATATTAAAATTCATGAGAAATTGCTGCTCATGTGTGCTAATTTATACACAATTTTTTTAAAGTCAGCAGAACATTTTGTAGAGGACATATTCCTCTCTTTTGGGGTTTGTTTAACAATTTAAATTAGGTTATGGGAAATAGTTTCTTGAATTAAGTTTAGTTTGTTTTAATAGTGTCTTATACCTGTGTTTCCAAGATTGAGGAATTAAAGGTCTCAAGCACTCTGTCTGAGAACCTGTACTATTATTTGAGCTTTCTCTTAGTTTTGGATTTGCTTACGAAAACTCAGTGATGTTTGTTTGTTTTTTTCTCCTCATATTGCTGGTGCAACAGTTGGGTTGCACTTAACCCTTTAGGAACTTATTTAAAGATGAATTAAATTAGTACAGCTTCAGGAGGAACTTGCTCTGCGTTCTTTAGATACTAGCACCATGAATAACACAATCACTTCAGGAGAAGCAAATTCATCACTTGAAGCAGGCTCAGAACTTCAGTGACAATTTAGAATCAATTTCTTTTCTTTCCGTTAATTTTTAAAAGATGCCTTGAATGGAACTATTTTCTTTTTGGCTTTGTTTGTTGATCAACTTTGTCTCACCAGGGCAAATGATCAGATGCTTCTGCTCTCTTTACCACAGCTGAATTTCCCCTATTGCAAGTGGAGACAGAAATGCTAGTTTGGGCTACACGAGTGAGCACGCTTAGGCATGCGTCTGTGACAGTTGTTGGGAGCAGTATAAATCTCCTATGTCAGGTTATAGTTGAGTGCTATTGTCAAACCCTAAACTGAACAAAGTGATGGGTGTCTTCCTTCTAAAGCTGTGCAGTCCATCATACCTCATGTACAGTGATTTTATGTCTTTGTCCAGCCATGATCTGTTCTTTCTTTCTGTAAGATGAGGAAGTGACAAGCAGATAAGACATCCTGTGTGGGTTTACTTCTTGTGTGCCTATGGGCAGCCCCTACGTTGTCATTCAATTATGGAACAATTTAGGAGGTCATCTTGTCAAACTCCTGCTCAAAGCAGGACCACAATTTCCAAGTGAGATCAGGTTGCCCAGGGCCTCATCTGTCTGAGTTTTGCATATCTCCAAGGATGGAGATCTTGCAGACTTGCTAGGCATCCTACATTTCACCATCCTTGCTCTGAACTCTTTGTCTCATATCTAGGCAGAATTTTCATTGCTGCAGCTTGCATTGACTTATCCTAAATCAGTACTTCTTCTGAAAGGAAATTGTGTATAAGGCAACAGGTTAAAATACTTGTTGAAGCTAGTTCAGCATATTCATTTTAAATTCCAAAGTCTTGGGTTATTTAATATGAAAGATATTTTTCTGTAAATGTACATTTTACTTTATGAGCCATTGCAGAGAAAAAAGTCTTCTAAAGTTAGGGCTATCTGTGTGAGAAATAAAGCCATTACTCATGCACATGTACTAAAGATCAGTGATTATGCAGAAAGTCGTTCAGTATTGATGGGCTTTAAATTACAAGCCTCTGGTTATTGGATTGCAAGATACTGTGTATTTATTCTAAGTGCATTGTGCTAGTCAGTAAAGTACTGCTATAAATGCTTTTGCAGAATTATTTGTTGGGTGTGTGAATTGCATTCAGCACTAGAATAACACACGACTGAGAAACATCTCTTAAGACAATCTGTGCTATAATGAATCATATTGAGTGGCTTGCGGCTCACTATAAAATACAAATTATTTTTCTTTTCTTCACCTAAATGCTATTAAATAGCAACTTATTAAAGCAAATTTCAGGGGATGCCAGTGAACATTTTAAATGAAGAATAATTGCCCAGACAGAAGTGAGCAGGAGCAAGAGAACAAGTCGCCGTAACGTTGGGCTGAGCATTGTATCTAGGCTTATTTTTCTTGTCAAATATTGTTAGTTTTGGGAAGATTAATAATCCTTTGTTTTGTCTTGTTTATTTTTGGTATGAGGTGGCCTTTCTGAAATCAAAAAGCTTTTGTCAGTAACTGTAGCATGCTTTGAGGTTGAAGAATTGAGAAATGTTAGACATATTACCCTGAGCCCTTTCTTGCGGGCTGTTGGAAGCAGAGGTTAAAACCTGGCTGGTTAATGTACAAACAAATACATCAGCTTGTGTTTTGACAGGGATTCTCATCGAGGCTGAGACCACAGAATGTGGTCATTTTGCTCACCCAGACATGCCTAATTGCTCTTGGTAAACTGAAGGGTGTAATCATTATTATAAAATGAGGAAATTGCAGTGCAAAAGCTCAGTGTGTGTGTGTGTGGAGATGTGTTTAAAAGGTGGGAGCAGCTGGTGGTGGGAGCTCCATGACACGTGTTGGTGTTTTAACTAAAGATACTGTACTGAAATCAGAGGAAAATAGATCTGAGTGTTTCAGTGCGAAGTACTTTCTCCTGGAGATGGCAAAAGGTAACAAAATATAAAATTTCCCTATTCTCTCTGAAGAGGACACCATTTCAGAAATGTTTTAAACTAGTGTAACTTGAATCTTCTCATTATAAAATAAGGCCATGCTAGTTGTTTGACTTACTGTCTCCAGTACCTGTTGTTTTCTTTTTTAAATTTCATTTCACAGTGAAAACCAGGGAAGCTTGTTATAATTCTGTTCACATTTAGTTTCTCTTAGCATTTTTTTTTTTTGTTTTATCCATATCTACAGATGCATGCGACTGTACAGCCTGTCATCTGTAAAATAAACAGCACAGTTCCATCTAGACTACTGTCTGGGCACTGAATTCTGGTTGAAAGGAATTCAATTAAATATCTTTCAAAGTATTTGAATACTTTCCCTCTTCTTCCACCCTTCCCATGGAACAATTTTTAATTAGTAGGAATTTGTTCCCCAGTGGGCATGGGGGATTTTTTGAAGATGGGGAAATTCTCTATTCTCTGTATTATTAACTATAGTACCGTCATGGCCACTGGTGCAAGGAACTGAACTTGAAGTTTTATGCAACCAGTTCACTCAGCTTTAGTGAGGCATGGAGCTTATCTGACAAAGATTATTTCAAAGTGAAATACAAATGCTCCAGGGGCTTAAAAGCCTTATTAGTTGGAGTATACTCAAAGCTTTCAGCAACTTCAGTTGAGGCCAAAGCCTGAAAAGGTCAAGGAAGGTGGGATATTTTAGATGAGTTGGTTTACTTGGGAAGAGTTAAAGAAAAAGACTTGTACATAGTTTCATGTATTAACTTATGGATAGTGCCATTCAGAGTGGGCTGTCATATACTGTCATTAGAAGAGACTGCTTTGTACATGTTTTGATGTTCTTCAAAGTGTGCCTACATGAATTAACAGTTGGAAAGCTACGTGAGTTTACTGAATAAGTCTGAATGCAGCCATGTTTATTCACATCAGCCTTTCAATAAAAATCTTAGCTTTAAAGAATTGTGTCTAGACTAAGTAAAACAAATTGCACCCTATCCTTTCAGAAAGATATACGTTGATTGCTAGATAATAAGCAGTCTACTCAGGTAAGTCCTTTTTAAATGTGTGATTTGAGATTTTCTTTGGCTATTTCTGTGCAAATGCATACATGTCAAAAATATCCCCTGGGAATAGAAGGGTAGCACAAAAGCAAAGAGCAGAGAGATTAAATGGCTTTACAGCATCAAAAAGTTTCTATGATAGTGCACAGGCTGCAAATTTTTCTAACTGTTTGCTGAGCCCGTGTGTGGGACAGCAGAGAACTGAATTGTATGGAGTACCTACAGATATGAAATCTTTACTTCTGCCTTTATTTCTTGGGTTTTTGGAGCTTTTTTGTTCCCTGCACTTTTTCCTAATATCATAACCTTGGTGCTTAATTACAAAAAGAAAGTGATGTTGGTTGGTGGGTAGGTTGGAGGCAAAATAACCTAAACTTTAAAAAAAGAACTTCCTTAATATTTTTCAGGAGAGACTTCTGTGCTGTGTTATGAGTCAGACCGTGAAGACACTGATGTTTTTAATAAATCTCTAAGCACATTGCATTATTATGTAACTTCTGTCCTCATTTGCTGCTGAGGAGATTTTAGTGGGTCCTTGGACTTGATATACATGGAGTCATTTTCAGCAAATCACTGTTGCTTTCGCCTTCTCATGAAACTTATTTACTTCTGAGTCTTTCACTTGATGGGTGATTTTCACACAGCGCATCATTGTGCCTCTGCCCTAGGAGAATGTCAGCAGTCCCTTGGTGCTCCTGTGGCAGAAGGGGTTTTTCTGTCCTTCTGACCAGCCTTTCCCCCTCCTGTGGTCAGTTGTCACTGCCTGATAGCTGCTTGCCCTCCCAGATACAGTTATATTTCACTGGTGGTTGTGTAAGTGTGTGTGTGTGTGTCTGTGTCTGAGCTGGGTAAGATTCTTGCTGCTGTGCTGTGTGAGAGGATAAAGCTCCTGGGCTTCTTCCTCTGTACTACTCCCTGCTTTGTATGGCAATCTTTATTCTTTTTCCCCTTCTTAAAAACCTCTTCCTTCCCACCCCCCATCTGTTCACATGCTATTGCTGAAAATATCACAAGTCTAGGGAAGGTATAATACGCAAGGCCTGCAAATAAGTACAGTAGGTGAGAGGAGTGAGCTAGCTTTCCCCCCTTTGTTTCCCTCTTATAAATATGCATCATGAGATGAACGTGTTGAGCTGTCAGATGTGAAGACAAAACCAGTAACTTTTGCAATGGCCACCACAGCTAGGGCTGCATCACCAAGTAACAAGAGGGAAGAAGAGAGAGCTCAGTCACCTCACTAGTCTTAGCTTTGCAGGTCTGCGGGAATTGAAAAACAGTGTTTGCACATGAAATACAACATGAAATACATGAAGTGTGAATAAGTGCTGCATAGCCCCAGACACTGCTCTCCCTTTTGTTCAGTCCTGTTCTAGTCATAAGCTCTGGGCATGGAAGTCTTCAAGGCTTATGATAGCTTCAGTTTGCCCCTAGGCCTGTTTGACTTAATTTCAGTCAGTGATAAATCGTCTTCCATGACATGAGGATGATGCACAGGTCACTTTGAGTGTTTGCTTTACTGCCTTGACTTAGGGCTCTTTCATGCTGCCCTGATTTTGTTTTTTAAAGCATAACACAGGATTTTAAAATTGTTCTTTGTAGTAGGAAATGTTTCTGTCTGTGCTACATGAGGTGAACTAAAATACAATTATGGCATTCTTAAAATATAGCTAATACCACTGCTGCTACTGTAGCTACATATAATGTAGATGATATCATGCTCTGGGTTTTTTTTTTGTTGTTGCTTGTTTAATTGTAGTTCTTTTAGTGATCCATTGATCCATTTTATTCTGTGTGCTACAACTTCACAAAACCTGCAGCAGTGACACTGCAGCAGAGGGGCAGAGCCAAGGAGGACTTCCCTCTGTGCCTGGGGAGGACTCTCCCCTGGAAATTCACTGGACCTCAGAGTGACTGGCTGCACAGACAGCTTCCTCTGTCACAAGGGGCTTTTCGAGGAGAAATTCCAAATGTGTCAAATGTCATAACCCAGCCTGAGCTTTTGATAATAGGATCGTCTCATTTTCATCTAGTCCCACAGACGGTGTTGTGTTTTGAGGAGGCCATCATCTTGGCTTTCTCAAAGAAGCTGGCTGCAAGCTTTTGTGAGAAGCTAAGACAAGTCATAGGTGAAAGAAGAGGTCTTCCTCTTCCTTTGTGTTCTGACTGCTTAGGAGGCTCAGCTTTCTTTTTGTAGATAGATATGTGTTTTCCTCTCCATTTTGTCTACCTGGGATTAATTTCATTCCTTTGTTCTCTGCCTAGGATTGAAGGGTACACTCCTTGGGCAAGTGGCTTTGTTTCTTGTTTTCTTATTTGTGGGAGCAACTCTAGAAGAAACTATGTACTGACAGCTTAGCATGCCATGCAATGTCTGTGCTTCACCACATGAGGTGAATTTGCTTCCTGCAAACAAAAGTTGTCGGACAAGAGCTGACAGAAATTGAAATTGTGGCAGAGGACTTCTTGATTGAGTTGCCTGTGTCTGAGCAGAGTCCTGTGTCCTGTGGCTCAGCAGTTCTTAGTGACTGATCCCCCTGGGGCCAGTGGGGAGCCCTGTTGTAGGAAGGACAAAGGGCTTCTGCAGAGTCTGCTCCCACACCGTAGGCATTGGCCTTCCTTGAGAAGAGCAGGAGGTGTTGGAAACAGTCAGGAAAGGAGACAGCAAGGCTTCTGATGTGGCGGACAGAGCCACTGCTAGCGACCTGAAGTATTTTGGAACAATCTTAGAGGCAGGTTTTTTTGTCTTTCTAAGCAGCATTATAGAAGTAAAAAGTCCCAGCAGAAAGAAGAGTACCACCTGCCTAGAGTGCAGATGTGTGCAGTGGCACGAGGAATCTGTTTTTTCCCTGCTGAGCTTCTGGTTCCCTCTGCTTGCCTGAACAGCATCTAGTGGGAAGTAGCAGCCTATAAAGTCCAGGCCACATATGTGCTGATTCCTCTGGGTATGCATATGGTGAGATTTATTTCTCTTTAGGGAAAAATGACCAGCTGTCCAAATCGATGTATGTTACTGATTTAATTTGTAGATAATAAAGAGAAGCAGCGAACAACAATATCCAGGGACAGACCCTTTCAGTCAGTGAAGTACAATGGAAGTTATTCTTAGGAGAATAATTGCAGCTGCTGTGAGCAAGCTTTAGTTTTTGTGCACTCCAGACAGATGTAGCAAAAGAATGGGAATCTCTTGACATGTCAGAAAATCTGGGAAAAGTGTTTGAATGTGATGAACTGCTGCTGCAGATAGCTGTTTTGATTGTGACTTTGTTTTCAGTCTGATGCTCCTGTTTCAGGTACAGCTGGAGCAGCAACTGACACAACTGCTCTGTGGCAGCAGCTGACAGAAGAGTGGTGGGAAATACAGCAACATGTGAATGCTTGATTGAAACAGGGAGCCCATTTGGCTGTCTGAATGGTGTGTTATAGGACCACAAGATTTTCTAAAAACACAGCAATGAAAAGGCAGCTTGGAATCATCGCTAGAGATGCCAGCAGCATCTTCAAGTGACTGTCAACTGGTTGTTTCTGTTGAAGTGAGTTTTATCTAAAAAAACCTAGCTACCATACTACTTAAACTAAGGTACTACCTCAGTCCTCCTATTGAAGGCATTAAAAAAAAATAGTAGTATTATTCATTCTTACAAAAAATCTGAACAGCAAATAAGGATCATCTCAGTTTAGAGTTCCTACGTATGTAAGAGCTTCTGGGCAGGGTGATGTGTTATTATAGTCCATTTTATGTAGGTATAACTCACTGAGAGTTGACAAAGACAGGTGCAGTCACCCAGCAACCCATGAGTCAATGGGAAACCTTCCTGGTAAGCTGAGGTTATACAAAGACAGTGGGAAAATATACTTCTAGTTTTTCCTTTTGATAAATTATGAGTGGAGGAGCACAGGTATTGAAGTAGTCCTTGACATAAAGTAGTAACAAAGAAATACTGCTCTGCAGATGATAGCTAGAAGAAGAGCAAATTGCTGGAGCAAAATCAGCTCTCTGATGGTTCAGAGCTAGGTGTATAATTTTGGATTCTCATTCATATTCCTTGGAGAACCCTGTAGATTGAAACGCGCTGAAGGTCCAATGCTCCTGTACCTTACAGTACATCTCTTGATAATTTTTGTCTCAAATCAGATTAATTTTTGAGGTTGGAAGTGTTCCAAGGTGACACTTTGCATTTTATTTCTAATTCAGGCGACTAGTCCTTGCAACTGCCACAAATCTCATTTTCAGTATGAATTAAACACAACTTTTCTCTCCTGTTTAGTGTCAAAGTCCACGCCTCAAGAGCATTGGCAGGTTTAGATAAAGAAATTGAATTTTCACAACATCAGTTCAACAGAAATTTTGTGGGTTTATCATGGAGATATGTTTCTGTGAAAATCTTGTTGTTAAGTCCCGTGGATCCTTGCACAGAGTTGAAAAGGAACTTCTGTTTGACTGAAAAATTTCTTTCCTTGTATGGTAATACCAAGACACGTAGCTCAGCCAGGCTTATGAATAGATCACACAGAATGAAAATCTTGTTAACCAATGTCTTCCTTGATTAGGTAGACTCAAACTGTGTGGTGGAGAGTTCAAAAAGAAGACAAAAAGTGTTGTTTCACCTTAATACGTTTAATGCAATTTAGCTCTGAATGTTCTTAATTGTGAAGTGTTGGGCTGGTAACACCCTTGTAGGTCTTGCCTTGGTAAAAAAAAACTGCACATGATATCTGTAATAATGAACCTGTTATTTTTACACATGAAAACTTTGGATACAGGTGTGTTTTCTTATTTTTGCCTTTAACCCTAGCTGTACATGTCTAGCTTAAAGCTGCCTCTTGTTAAGTTCAAAAGTGTTTTTTTTTTTCTGATTTATTTTCAAAGCTTTCCGAGATATGCCCATCAAGGGAACAGTAAAAGTACAAGAAAAGTTATTGATTGTTTGATTTGGTTTTGTACTGTGAATTTCTTCCTGAAAGGCATGGTGAACTCTCCAGACTTAAGATTTTTGTTGGATATTTGCTTTGATGTAGACTGTAGCAGGTATTTACACCAAACGTTCCCTGAGTAGCACTTCTGACTTCTTTTGCAAAAGACTGGACAAAGGCTGTTTTGGAAGGTCAGCATCTGTTTGCTGTTAAGATTACAAGTGTAGGGCTTGGTTTATTTATTTTATCTTCTAAGAGGGTACAGCTTGTTGTGACTTCAGAATCAGAGAAGGAATTGTGTTAGAAGACTTAAAGTTGGAAAAGTCATGCTCTTTGAAGGCTGTGACCATTAGAATGAGGTTATTTTTTTGTAGGCAGTCTCATTGCTCTGGGTCAAATTCAGACATTCTGTAAACCGTTTAAATTTGCTGATGGTCATGAAAATACTCTTTAATAATCATTTTATCTAGAAGGGAATACATACTCCTATGAATTGAGGGTTCAGCCCATCATGCTTCCTCATATGCATACAATCTGAGCATAGGTTTCTAAGCTGTTGTTCTTGAATTGGAAATTCAAATTTGGGTAATTTTAAATTGTTCTGACTTGTGTGTAGTGCTTTTTGCTTAAGTAATGTATTGTGGTGTGGATGTAGAGAGTGAAATAACAGGATCTAGAATAATGCTTTAGGTGACAGTCATGTGAGGAAGCATACTTTCTGTTAAAGGACATCCTTTTGTCTTTCAGTCTCTTCAGCAGAGATCAGATATGACTGCTTAGTTTCTGTGTGAAAATAAGAATATCCACTACAGATTTTGGTTTTTTTTACACTGGTACTATGTGTGTGGTATGTTCTGTCGTGCAGTTATGGAAACTGCATTCTGACTACTTTTTTTGCCACTGTATATATATTTTGTTATTAATACAGGAACTGTTTCTGTTTAAGCAGTACGTATACGTATCTTGAATGTAGAAAACAGCATGACTTGCCTTTTGCCCACTTTGATTCTTTGAATTTTTTTCTTAGGAAGCAAAACATAAATACACAATAGCCTGGTATGCAAAGGGAAGTATACTAGCAAAGTGGAAGGAAAGACATTCAGAAACATGCCTTCCTTTAGTAGAAAGCCATTCTTCCCAGTATTGTACTAGTCAGCCTTCCTCTGAACAAAGCCACTTCCATAGTATGTTATTTGTGCATGTAAGTCATAACTTCTCAGAATATTCTTTAAAATGCTTTTTAAACATTATCTGTTATATCATGACATTTAATGTCCTCTGCAGTCATGTGGGAAGCTGGTAACAGAACGAGGAATGTGTGAACCACACCACTTGATTCTCAGTCTTCCTTCTGTTCCCTGTTGCATTGGATTGACTATTTTGCCAGCACAACGTTCCTGATTATGAATTTCACCATCTCACCCATTTCCAACTCTGTTACTACAATTCAACATACTTGGTACCTATTTTTCTTTAAGGTCTGTAAAATGAAATGCTTAAAAGGCACTGGCTTGCTGGAAGTATTTGGATCTTAAATTTTTTCCCGTTGTCTGTTATTAACAAGACAAGTCAGCCTCAGCTCCTGAATCTGTGGCTTTCCCACATCCTCCTGCAGTTCTCCAGCTGAAGTCTGTGTTTTGCCAAAGTATTACTTCATTCATCATCCTGAAAGGGTAACTCCTTAGCTCCTGCTTTCCTCTTCTGGTCTAGCCTGTATACAATGAGGCCCCAGGATGTAGTAAGTCTACATTCTTTTTCTTTTCTTCGCTCCTCATTATGGATCCCATTGTGTGTAAATCCATTACAAACCATTTAAATGACAGGCCTACATGACTATCTGTGTGAATGAAGGAATTACATACGATGTATAGATTGTTGTCAGTTTTGCAAGCGTTAAAAACCTTTCTTTTCTTGCATTTAGTCAGTTAAATTTGCGTTAATTGAATTCCTGTCTTATTCTAGTCCTTCCATCAGCTGGGTCAGGAACTTTGCTTTCTCTGCGATGGAGTTAGCTTATATTGAATTTGAGAAGTAACTTCTAAATGGTCCTTGTAATAGATTGCAGAGACTATGAGGACAAGCAGTCAAATTCTTGATTAGCCGTTCTGCTAGAGAAGAATAGCAATGAGGCAAAACTGTGGACATCTTCCCAGGCAAGAATTTAGTGTTATTTCAAGAAGCTCTTTTTAAAGCTGTTTTTCCTGGTAGTATTAAGTAAAGCAACGTTAAAGCAGACAGAGTAGCACTCTTTGAGTGAAATACAATGCCCCAGAGTGGTGGTGAAAAACCCCACTGCTTCTGGTTCAAGTCACATGTACCAGACCAGGGCTAGGTCAGGGCTGTTAAAGGCCTTTATCAGTAGAATGAATCGGTATTGACTGGCTGGTTTCTCTTGCGGGTCATTAGCTTGTCAGTTAATTGGAAAGCTTATGAGGGACTTCTCCGAGAAAGTGTTTTTTGGTAGAAGGAAACATCAGAGGAATAAACTTAGCTAAAAGCTTTTCATAGTTGGTAACTATGGCTGGTTTGTACATGGTTTTGATTGCCACATGTGAATTGTGTGGTGTACTAACCTCTGAAAGGCATAAGGGATTCTTATGGTATTGCTCTGCAGGCTAAAGAGGATTCAAAACAGGATACTACTGGGAAATTCTTACCATAAATAATACAAACACACTTGTAAGGGTCTGCGTCAATTCTGCACTGTAACAAAAGGATTCTTCAGATTGAAGTCTGTGGCTAATGCGAGTATCACTAGCTTGAGTCAAACAATGATTTACTAATCATTTTCTTTACTGATGCCTCATATCAAGATCAAATGCTCTTAAAACCATAGTTCTGTAAAATTCTCTTAGAACTGTAGTTCTGCTGTCATTGAAGTGGCAGTGTGAAATTCCTTATTTATTTTTCAGTGACCTGATGGATGCTCATACAAATTAAACAACATGGATATAAAGGGGATGTTTTTTCCCACTCAGCACCTGGACCTGAAAGTCTGCATGGACTTGTGCATCCTTGTTAACAATACAGACTCTACAACTGGGTCTTAATTTGTAATGCTGTTTTGGATCAATGGTTTAAAAAGAAATTAAAAATTGATTTCTCTTCTTGTTAGCTGTGTAAGTTCTGCAGAGGAGTGAAATGCATGAACCTGGGGGGGCTTTCTATGAAGAAAGCAAACAGATAAAAGAGATTTGTTAAATAGAGGTGCCATCTTTATACTGTTCTTCTGGCTATAACTGCACTTTACATTTTATTACGGCCTGGATCTTTAGAGTAGAATTTTATAAGGCAGTTTCAGAACAATTGGGTCAGTCACCCATTATTCATTCAATTACACACCGTGGCCTTGCTGCTCCCCGTTGACATCTGTACACAAAGCCCAGTTCTTTCTTTACGTAACCTGACCAGCTCAGGCGCTGATTGTGGCAGATGCTGAAACTTGCTGGGAGCGACTTCTCCAGAGCCTGAGAACAGAAATGTCTAAATAGTTCATTCCCTCTGGCATGCCCAGAGGCAGGCAGGAAGCTGATAATGGCATCATTGCACATGTAATATTTTGTGTTTTGCCCATATATTGCTGTAGAAAAGGGAGAAATTGGAGACTGCTGTGTGAGAAATACTGTTGAACCACTTTTATGTAGCTAGCCAGTTGTATTTCTGTTTGTTGCCTTACACAAGCATTGACTTAAACTGTCATGAGCAATTTCTGAGGGCTCATGAAATTTGCCTCATCTGGAGCTGGAGGGACCCCTGTGTGCTGTGGTGGTAATGAGATGACTGGCCTTGCTGGGCTGTAGATGGAAAAGGTGTGTACTCCATGAGTCAGTGCATTAGGGAAGGCAATGCAAATACCTGTCTCGTTAACACAATTAAATGGTACTCTGAATGGCTGAATTCTGCCTCTGAGGCTGTCTCACTGCTGTGTGCAAGCTGGGTGAGATGCTCCAGCCAGCCTTTCTGTAGCTGGGCAGTAACTGAGTCTGACTTTGTGTTCTTTGAGTGAGGTTCAGGCTTACGTAAATGCTGACTCTTGAAACTGGATGCAGTAAGTGCTGTGCGTGGAAGTTATGAAAGGGCAAGTTCTCAAAAAACACCCTGAAATGCATAGAGGTAGGCAGCAAGGAGCATGTGCATGTCAAAAAGGGCACTTGGTCTTCACATGCTTTCTGAGTAACAGTGGCCTGTGTTTCTTTCGTCTCTAAAATGAATACAGTGCTGCCTTATCTTGTGAGAGCATTATAGAAATAAATCCAGTGATGCTTTGGAAACGTTTGGATACTTCAGTGCTGAACACTAAAGAAAAGCTCAGAAATAAATTTGTAGTTCTTTATTCAGGAGGAATGAATACAGTTTTCACAATGCAGCTGAAAGGAAGAATTAAAATGCATCTGGTGGGGAGTGCTGTCTCATGTACCCTGAATTGAAGCTAAAAGAAAATAGCTTGTGATAAAGTAATTGAAGGCTGTTTAAATGTGAAGCAGGAGAGAGGGGAAGTGTTAATGTTGCAAAAATAATCTCTATACTAACTCTTTAATGTTTGATTTGACTTAAGTGCTTGAACTTCTGTTAAATTGTTAAAAGATATTATGTTACAATGTTAAAAATACAAAATGATTTAATTTACAAGCACCAAAAGCACAGGTTTACATTGGGCTTGGGAATGTCAAAGTAGTAAACCTGTCTGTTTTTATATGTGGAAAAAACCCTTGAATTTGTTCATATAAGCATAGACAATACCTCAATTTCAGCTGACTGTTGAATCAATTTGGTACAGGTATTTTGTAGGTTTTTATTAAGCTAAATACTACTACAGACCTAGTAGTGGTATTTCATTTAAAAGTACTGTGAGAACAAGTGACTGCGGTTGAAGTTCTCCTGGCAGAACTGGAAACTGGATTATAAGAGGGTAAATGCAAACTCTTTGTGTCAGAAATGCCTTTGTGTTAGGTGTCTGGATGGTAGCTTAGCAAATCACTGGTCCTGGACGCTGCTGGGAACTTCCAAGATGTTATGGTTACATGAATAATCATAATTGTGTTTCAGATGGTAAGTAAAAGGCATATAAACTCAAGAAAGAACTGTAAAGTTAGTATGTGAATCATTTTGCAAACAAACAGGATTAAGGGAGTAGAAATTGGGTGGAAAAAATTTTGGTTAACCATTAGCAACACTGAAACCAAATATACAGAATTTATCTTGGTCTTGGGTCTTTTGTGTTAGTATGAGCCACCTTAAAGCCTATATGCTTCCATATGAAAATGTGTCTTGTGTAGCAGATGGTGATGAGCAGAGAAGGTCAACTTTACTTTATTTTATTTTAATCCCTTCTAGCCTTCAGGAAAAAGAACAATCATTCAGCATGTCCATTAAAGAAACTACTGCCAAAGTAAGTACACGTCAGTTTTCAGTTCTTCAGAACATTCAGAAAAGCAGATAATAGCTTGAAGATTAATAAACTATTTGTTCTAGAAAGTTGGTTTTGTGGTGTTTCTTCTAAATGCATTTTGCATATAAATATTTTTAAACATACAGTTCAAAACCCCCAACAACTTTTATATTTGGACAGGGAGCAGAGATGATGCCTACAGAATCTGATAGAGTTATCTGTTGTTCTTTACATTTACTAATCAGTTTTCTTGCCAGTCTCCATTTAGGAACAGAATCCTCAGCTTCGTGAAATGAAAGTGAACTCTGGTCACGGCTGAATGTTTTTGCTCTCAATAAAAAGCCGCTTACTTTCCTAGCTGACCCATTTCATTGGTGTGAAGGAAGAGCATAAAAGAAGTACCTCTTCCCCTTGCCCTTTCACTAATAATAAACGAAGAATCCAATTCTTATCCCCTCTTTAAAAATATAAAGAAAAGTGAGGTGGCATATTGAGCATACCTTTTGTTTCTAACCAGAAATGTTAATACTTGTCCTTTAATTTTCTTATTTCTCATGGCTTCCTTCCAAGAAAGAGAATACTAACATTTTGGTTTTGTTTCAGAGTGGCTCAGTGAGCCACGGAGCATCTTTGCTCTAGGAAAAAAAAGTCATTTTTTTGTAGCTAATTCACATAGGTCTATATGGATGAATGAATGGAAAATATTTCTGGGTTTTGATCTGTAATTAATTTATACTCTGAAATAAACTTATTTTTCATGTTCTTTCTCTAATAGCACTTACCAAAGTGAATAAAAATGTTATTCTTTATAGTCTATTCTTCTTAGTTATCTTGAAAAACACTTCTAGCATGCACTGTTAAAAAGTCCATTTAAAGACTTCATCTCAGTAGTCCTTTCTCCTTTTTTCCTACTTTATTTCATTCCACTTCATTCTCTTCTATTCCTAGCTTATGCACACATCTTGGGGAAAAAATAGTATAGACATTATAAGATGATGTCCCTCCCTATATTTTTTGAATGAATATGAACAAAGTATCAAAGCAAAGATTATAACTGACCAACAGCTCGTCTACTAAAATGAATGAGGCATTTGGTATCTCTTGAGTGGTGTGGTTTCAAACTATCTGCAAGGTAAACCTTAAGTTATAGGTTTTGTCTTCTCTGCTGAAAATGTATGCCTGTTTAAGTTTTATCTTACAATGGTAGCATCTAGAGATTTTTTAATAAGAGCTGAAATATTGGGTAACAATTGAGAAGCCTGTGAGGTAGAATTCCACAGTCTGTTTCTTTAACTATTCAATAGATAAAATATTATTTTAATTTTATTCCATTCCTGTGTGATGGCTTTTATTAGAGAAAATAAATAGGAAGCATGTAATGAGACTGCTCAAAATCATTTATTATTCTATTTATTCAGATTGTCTCATCCTGTTATTTTTGTCTCAAATTGAATAGAGCTGATCTTTTAAATGTTTTCATTGTATGAGGGAAACACTACTTTGTCAAGGTTTTTTTCTTTCCCCCTGTGCCACTAGTATTTATATGGCCTTTTCTGTCTCAGCTGTGTTGCTTTCAGCTGAGGCTGCAAAAGCTAAGATTAGACTGCTAGGGAAGGGAGCAGTCTCCCTTATCCACAACCTTCCTTCAGAAATTAATTCTGCTTTTGCTAATGGCAAGATTATGCTGTATGGGAGATCCAGGTGGACTGGCCTTTTCTTCAGGCAGTATAAAGACAGTTTCTCTATCTTTTCCAAGATGCTGTTGTAAAGAGATTTGAAGGTTATTCTTTTTTTTTTTTTTTTTCTTGAGGTGGTTGGAGGAAGAGTAAATTCCAGTGCTGTAGTTGGTGTCCTTGTCCCTGTTTCTGCTGCTTTATATTAACATCATACACTGGAAAGATGGAAGAGGATGACAATGGGCAATTTTGCTTTTGATATTTTGCAGCTTTTCATCTTGATTCCACATATCTTTGCTAACCAACATCCTACTGATTTCAGATAAACTGCTTTTTTGAGTAGTGTTTCTGTGTCTGAACACAGATTTGTAAGGTATATTTCTAAACAAGAGCCCTTTTTTTTTTAAAGTCTGCTCTAAACTCCCCCCCACCCCCCACCACTGAAGAGGATTTTAAAAAAGGTGCAATAATATTTGGCTGTAAAGAACTTCCCTGAAATGAAAGGGAGTTATTTTGACCCGTCTTTGTTAGCTACAAAATAACTCTTCCCTAGTGGCTGCATAAGCTCCTGTAATGAATAATGGTACCTGTTATTAAGATAAAATAATTAAAAAACCCTAAAAGACTTAGAGCTTGTAAAGTAGAACTGATGTAACATAGAAGTAGCTCTACTGGAGGATATGATACTATTTTGCCTCTCCCAGTTGCTCATTTAGTTTTGTCAAACTATGCCATGTGATAGCTCTGAAGATTAATGTTGTTCATTTATCTACAGAATACACGTGACACAGAGGCTTGGTAACATACTTATCTCATGTTCCAGAAGAGTCATCTCTGTGAGCTAGAGGAGCTTCCTTTCAGCCTTTGCTCCCTGCATTTGGTCCATTAATAGAGTGTCAGCGAGCTCCATTCTGACACTAGTGCTTACAAAGTGGACAGTGTTCACTGATTAAACCTCCCAGCTTATTTTGCATAATTGCCAAACAGCCGTCTACTGATAATGACTTTAAGTTACTACCAGCATGGGATATATTCATGCAGTTTTTCTGGAGCTAAGATTCTCCATCTAATTGCAATTCACTGAGCCATTCAGTACCACTAAAGAGAGAGTGCTGCCTAGGAAGAAGTCATTAAAAACTTTCAGATTTATTTTGGAGATGTGAGACAGAAATGGCCTTTGGGTTCTCTGGGCACGTTTATTCACCTCTTGACAGGTTTGGGTTTTTTAAAACATTCCAAATGAATTAGTAGGCAAGTCATTTAGAAGGGGGTACTGAAACACGGAAGTGAAATAACTGGGAATTGAAAAATTATAATAGGTGCAGAAGTGATGAGATATATGTGTTTTAAAATTAATAGGAAGACTTTGAAGTCTTTAGCAACAGTTACTGCTTGGAGGATAGTTTTGTTGACTCAAGAAAAAAGATGACCCATTTGTGGTTAGCAGATGCTCTCAGATAAAGCAAGAAGATATTATCTATTTAAAAGCATTTACAGTTGGTGTCATATCTGAATTATTATACTTTAATTGTACAAACAGATAAGCCATTAGAGCTGTAAGGCTTTTACGCTTAAAATGTGAAGTGATAGCTGTGTCTGTGTTAATTTGCGTGGTATATACACTTGTGGAGTTTTTTTGGGGGGGAAAGGGCAGTCAAGGAAGGCAGGGAAAGTTTACTCTTGAGATTTCATTTCACATCTTCTCTCTTCACAACTGGTCTGTGTCATTCTCGACTGTTGTTTTACCCATGGTTCCAGTGAACACAATGCTTTCCCAAGTATTAGAATTTTAAGCAAGTGTTTGACGTCTACCTTCAGAACGAGAGATTTACCTTAGGTGGGTTGAGGGATTTTTCTGGTTGGTTGTTTTGCTTTACTTCACAAATAATGCAATATTTGTAAGAACCAATATTTTTGAATATGTGGGATTTATATGAATTGTGTAAGCTGTATAAGGTCCTTCTGATGTGATGATATGCACCTAAGTGTAAATGGTTGTGAAACACAGTACAGCATTGAGTTGGTATAGCCATATTTATTGCCTGTGCAGAGAAATAGTGATGGCTGCTTTGCCTTTTTTTTTTTTTTTTTTCCCAGCATGGTGTATTTTCTGTAAAAATCGCTGTATATTCTGTGTTATGACATCTTAAATTCCAAATGTTGGCTTGTTTACACTTCACTCCAGGCATCACTTTTAATGCTGGAATTGTACTGAATTTGTAAGGTGGCCTTTCTTCTATGTGCAGCCTCAGTATCTAGTAGTGAAAAATGTCCTCTGTCATGCAGGTGGCTAATGCTAATTCCATTCCCTAGTTTTATAATAGAATATGCGGCAAAGCCTGGAAATTTTTATTCATGTTGGGTATTTCTGTAAAGACATAATTTTTTGTTAAGCTTCTTCACCTTGCTGTAGGATGTTATGTCATGTCTGTTAACCAAGAACATTTGAAGCTCTGTTTAGATTGCCTTATACTTTTATATGAATGAATTATATATCATGGCTGTCTGCCTCAATCTAGGTTTGTACAAGTCAGAAACTCTGCAGTACTTTGAGGAGGAAAGTGAGTGATATTGAGACTCAGCTACCAGCTCTACTTGAAGCCAAAATGCTGGCTGTTTCAGGTAAGTTTTAAGTGATAAGGACTAACATTGAATCATGTATTAAAGCAGGTATTGACCTTTTCATAGCTGAGACTTCTTAGGAAAAGTTATTGATGTGCAGTTGTCTAGATCCCTTCAAGCCATGGCAAGTCTGGCAGAACAGGGCTGTGTCAGGCCTAGTGTAAGGTGCTTCAGACCCCTCTCCACGCTTGGGAACTACTGGTGAAGTGGATGCTGTGCTGTAGGCAGTAGACACACAAAGAGGCATGATATTTTTCATAGGTGAAATCGATAAATAATTATCCATAGCTGTTCCTGGACCTTACAAGTTGTATGCCTAGAGCTCTCCATCTGAGAGTATAAATTTGCAACAAAGGTATAGTAATTACAGGTGTGGCTTCAAATGGCACTTTAAAATGGAACACAATAATTGGCAGCTTCTGCTGATCAGATCATTGAACAACTGATGTTGGCAGCAAAAGAGCAATTTGGCCCTTGGAGCACTCGTGCATGTTATTTACAACCAGTAAAACATTGAAATGTGATTACAGAGTCTGATACATAACAGCTTTACATGCAGGTTACTTGGGATTACTGCACTGTTCACTAAGGGAAAAAGACAAAGCACAGTTCTGTCTCTAAGTCTGAAGGGAGGTGGGTTTTCTAATTCACCAAATTGTTTGCAGATCTATAAGTAGGTGTTTTGTTGCTAGACACCTCTCTGGGAGGTGGCTGAATAGGGCAGAATGTAGATTTAGGTACAAGGAATATTCCAGTGTTACACTGAGTAAATAAAGGCTAGAGAGTTTTTAATACGTGTCAAGGCAACATGTTGTACCTATCTGTTGGTGATTTGCCTTTCCATTTAAGATACAAGAATCTTGCACTGGGACACATGAATTATTTTAAAATAAAGCCTTGTGCAGCATCACATAAGTTGTTTGCCAAAAGTGGATAATGTCAGGCTTGAGCAAAATCCTAAAGGAAATTAAGGACCAGGTCTTGTACTGGTACTGAGCATGCTCAGTTTCCCTGCTTCTCATAACACCTTTTCAAAATTGAAACCCTCTCTATTTCTGTGCCTACCTGTGACAGGTAAGATGGGGAATCACTTTTCTCTGCCTGTGGGAAGTTTGAATATAGGTAGTTTTCTTGTTTTCAGAAATGGGGTCAAAGTTTTCTACAGCCATTTTATGACTTTTGTGAGAACAAACTATCCCATAAACTGGACAAGCAGCTGCTTCATGCTGCCAGCAGGAAATAGTTGGCCAGAAAATATATACATTGGTCTGACACTTTGAGGGAGAGTAAATGACAACTTCAAGGTGACTTCTAAAACATTCATAACCATATTTTATACTTGTTAGCCCTTAAAAGAGGTTGCTTGTTTGAGTAATGAATTCAAAAGACAACGCTGATGTTTCTGTAAACTGTTTTCATAGTGCTGTGACTATGATTGCCTTTCTATGCTTTTTAAAAAATATTGGTGCTATTTCTTAGTACTGATAAGAAGCACTACTACTTTTTTGATTCTTAGTCTGATAAACTCTTACTTCTGGGATTTGTGACTGTGGTACTAGCCTAAGCTGTAACTAGGGCAAAAATCTGGAGAGAACTGGTTGAAAAGGACGAAAGGTAGTTTGGTGACAGTGGGTACTGGAATTTCTTTACCTGATTGTAAGATATGGATACATTTAGTTAATGTAATGGGACTTATGCTCAATGCAGAGAATACAGAGAAGGGAATATTTTAGTCTTAGAGCATGAAGTGATAAAATAAAAAAAGCCAAAGTGCTGAATGAATTGTGGCTAGCAGAGAAGCAAGTCAGAAAGAAAAGATTTGGTAAATGCAGAAGAGGAAAGAGGAAGTAAGATATAAAAATAGCCTTTGTGGGTTGTGGGGGTGTGTGGAGTCTTTTTGACTTAATAAGGCAAAAACAGTGACCAGTGGATTCCTGTGTTAAGCATAAATGAATGACACCTCTTAAATAAGGTATAGTTAGGGAGGTGGTCTTAACCTATTAAATACTGGTGAAGATTTAAGCAAGATGCCATACATGCCTATCCCCTCAACTGTAAGGCAGCTAACAGAATGGTAATGAACAGCCTGCATATATTAAATTAATAGAAGCTAGAAGAAGCTTGAGTTGGGTAATATGCAATTATTTAAGGACGTCCTTGGAATAGCATGGAATTCAGAAGGAATTATAGTGTATATATAAATATGCAATAAAAATAATTAAGTTATTGATCATAGTTAGAGGTTTTTGCTTAGTCTGGAAGCATCAGGCAGGGATAAGTGTTATTTCTGCTTTTTTTTTTTACTAATGGATACTTAGAACAACTGTTTTTCTCCGAACAGATGTTGCACCATTTCTGTTTAATGTAGCATTTTCCTTGAGAAAGCATCCAGAAATAAATGATTTTTGGAACATTGTGAAAGCAAAAAATGTAACTGAATGCAGTTCCACACATCAGCATTCATGTACCCCAAAAATTGTTAGCTGAGTTTAAGAATATAGTTATTAAGTGTTACGTTAGTTTTCAGAGCATATGTGTGATGACGTAATGATGTGATGACTTGGAAAGCATGATATTTATGTCAGCCTTTAATGGCTATCTTGATACCTTCAGACAGCATTTATCTTCTACATGAACTGTACTTTGTATTCCAAACACATTGATTTACGGTATGGTGTATTTGCATTAGAAAATATAAGAATGTAGCTGATCATGTTTTGAGAGGGAAATACCATGATAAATGCAATGTAAATGTAACAATTTTATTAATCCTATTGATAGAATACCTTGGATTTTAAGGCTGTATAGTAAAAGGTACTGTAAAGACAGATGTAAGACAGTGCTATGCATATAAATGTTTCTCCTCCCTATTATTTTGTCCTTGGAAGAAGAGTAAAATTAAATGTGGAAGAGAGAGAAAGAAGGTTTGTGAATCTTTGGATTATTTAAGGTGCTAGAATAAATCCAGTAGATTTGATTAATCCCAGTGAGATTTCATATGGGAGAAAAAAAAAAAGCCCATACTTTAATGTTCAAGAGGTATTTCTATCAACAGTTGCAATTCAGATCCTTTATATCAACAGCCTTCTTACTTCTGATTGGCGTTTGTCTGTTGTGATAAATAATTTGCAATTAATACTTCTGAGAAGCTAGTCCGTAATTTTTTTCCAAATATTATTAGTGGAATCCTATTACATTGTTTATAGCTTTGAAGTGAGTTGCTTTACCTAATTATAGCTAACCAAGTACTCCTGATTGCATGAGATGTTACTGTTGACATACACATTTGTAAATGTTTATTGATGAAGTATTATGGGTTGCCATGTAGTATATTTTTTATTAAAAGAAAACACCTTAATGACATTGTTTAGAAATGTGCATGTGATTATTTTAACAATTACTTCTTAAAGTAGCTCTTAACATGCTTCTAAACTTTTTATTGTTATTGGAAGAACATGGCAGTATAGGATAGTCTGTTCTTTGTTAGCATCGTGTGTCTATTTAGCATGACATTTTAGGGGGGGATTAAATTACAGATGAAATAATCCTAAATCAGTAAGAAAATTCAAGGAGTATAATAAATATAAAAGCAAGTGTGAATGTAACTGCAAAATACTAAAATTTATTTTCTTACTTTGTGCTATTTTGCAGGAGGGCAAATTGTATGTAAGAAATGGTGTGCTTCTCATTTTTCCTTAGTGAGAAAATAATTTGGGAATAGGAGAGAGGCTGTAAACTAAAATGAATTTTTAGTCATTGTTTCATCTGTTTCCTTTATTTGAATAAAAGAGGTTGGTTGGTATATTTTACACTGTCTTCATAGACTCTGAGAATCCTGTTGAGGATGTGTAATTGTGTGGGACTAGCCAGAAAGTGGCTATCAGGGAGCTAAGCAGATGCGAATGAAATACTGAATTCATTATGTACTTATCTGTGAGATGCATGCCATTAACTTTTCTCATGTCTTTGCAAATACATATTAGATCCAAACACAGAAGTTAGAGTGAGATGACTTGTAAGTGGTTAAAGAAAAAATAATGATTCTGATCTTAAAATTGTCTGTACCAGTAAGAGATTGTGTGTCATCATCCTATAATTAGCACTGTCTGTATTTCATTAAATACCTGAAAGTGGGAGCTGCTTGGAAATACTGTTGTGTGATGATTTCCAGCAGTACAACAAGAAAGGATTTTTTTCCTAATGTCAATGTGAAAATGTAGTTCATAAACAGCATGACATAAATACTAGATATTGTATTTTTGTAAGACTTAATTCTAGGGCTGTTACCTCTTTGCCTGCTCTTTGATGCTCATTCAGGGCAAGTTCTGCAGGGCTCCAAAAGCAATTGTAACAAAAAAAAAAAACCAACCAAACAAACAACGAGAAAAAGAAAAAACAAAACCAAACACCAAACCACAAACAACCCCAACATTCCAGCTTTGGTGTTAAGCATTCCTGTTGGGAATGAATATATAGAGAGGAGGCAGAGCAGTCAGGCTGGAGGATGCCAGTGGAGGCTGAGGTACATTTTCAGCCATAGATTTGTGTGCTTTGGTAATGCAGATAACTTGATTTCTTGCCTGTACTGTATTCTTTAATTTCATGCAGAAATATGTATGGGCATAAAGTTCTCAACAGGATGTTGAGATCTTCCCCAGATGTGTTACATATAGCTCTTGATTTGTCTTTTATTGGAAGATATTTGTGCTCTTGGTTTTTTATCTTTCCTGTTTCTGAGAACTGTTGTTTGGTAACAGCTGGAGAAGTCAACTAGGCACAGAGGTAGAAATAGCAAGGCCTCTTTGTGCCCTCTCATGAAGACTTAATTTTTTTTATCAGTTGGAATCTGGTAGAGGTCTGTGTCTTGCCAGACAACATAGCTGGTTCCCCACTTTCAGATTCTTGCTTCCACCACTGGTCTGCATTGATGGCTCAGAGGCCTATTAAGATTAATTCTTCTTCATGCCTGTATGGCAATGTCTGGCTCCAGCACAGACAGCTCTGTGTTGACAAGTCTTCCCACAACAGTCACTTTATGCTCCATGAAGTAAAACGTGCCACCGTGTATTGCTGCAAGTAAGGTACTTTTTGGCAAGCCTATTAATTAATTTTTAAAGTAATGCCAGTGAGCCCCCCAACCAGACCTTAGACAAGCTATGCTGTTTGTCTTTTTATCTCGTTTCCAAATGAGACAGCTGGATGTTACTGGCTTTCAGTGAACTTCAAGGGTAATTTGTGGTAGCTGAAATTCCAGCGTGATACGTGACCAGACAGCAGAAAATCATTGCTTCTGTTGCAGAAGTCAGTCAGTCATATAACAATTTACTCTTTTTTTTTTCTCCTGATACCTAAACCGCTATCCCTGGAGTGAGAGAAGGTTGAGAAATCTCATTGGCAGTTCCTTTTCCAGGGTTTTGTGCTCAAAGGAGAAATATTAGGTGGGGAGAGTTGTGAAGGGAAGGTGGTCTTGCACCAGAGAAAGGCTGTGCTGAGGTCTGGAGGGGTTCTGAGAAGACCTCAGAGAGCCAAGGTGACAAATTTCTGAACCTCAGTGCATGAACTTTTGGTACCTAAACCTAGTTGGCATGATTATTTCTCTTCCTCATTCTTTTCTGGTTTTCTTTCCTGGTCTGGTTGGTAAAAATGAGGTTGATGATTTCATGCAGCCCTCAAGATCAAGGAGGTGAGGTCTGGGCTGTTTCCCTACTCTCAGCATGTCCCTTCCTCTCCACTGGTAGTGGTAGTGAGTGGAGGCAAAGGCAGGAGAGAGGGGAAGTGTAAAAGAGCCAGAGATTGAAAGTCACAAGGTGAGTGGGAGCTATGAGAGAGGAAGTGATTAGGCAGGGAAGCCAGTGAGCACACACGTCTGTGCTATTGGATGAACCTTGAGCCATGGAGTTGCTTGCAGCTGGGCACCCTTTATCGTGTTGAAAGAATTACATATGACTTACAAAAACCATTTATTGGCTAACAGGCATAGTAAATTGCTGGGACTAATGTGCTCCTGGGCTATACTTGTCACTCCTAGTGCAGGCACTTGAGAGCGTCTGGCGACCTGGCAGTCACCAGTAGCTGTTTGCTCCTTGGAACAGGTTGTGGCTCAATATTGCTGAATTCTCATCTTCCAAATCTCTGCCTTTTTGTTTAGGGTTTTTGTGCCTTTCTTATTGATAATTTTCACTTGAGCCTTTGAGTTGTTGTTAATGATTTAAACTTTTGTTGTTGGCTTTCTTGTCCATTTTCTTAATTCCTGGGTTGCTCTGTGGTGACTGGTTTTGTCTGGATAAGAGGCCTTCTGTATCAGAAAATTCCTTCTCCAAATATGTCCTTAGGATCTCTTGCCTACTTCTAGATAGATTTTCTTACTTTACCTTTCTGGATCACATCAGTCATTCAGTTGCGTTATGCTTCACAAGAGTGTTGGCACATGTTATTGCTTAAAAACAATAATTGTGATTCAGATATGCTGAAATACTGTAAAACGTTTCAGGAGGTGGTAGACTGTCCCTCATTTCCTATTTGTTTTTTTCAGAGGTGCAAACACATTAGTAGTGCTTCCAAAATGTTACATTTCTGTCATGTTTTTAGATTTTTCTCTTTTCTTTGTAAGCAGCTGAATGATATTTATTTTCTTCAATTTCTTTCCTGTTGTTGGAAGTGGTTTGTATTCCCGTTAATCACAGGGTGGAGGATTTTCAGTCTTGAATTCCAGTGCCATTGATAAATACCATGTTGACAAATGCCTTTAGCTCAAATGTAAATTTTCACTTTCTTATGTATTGTTAAAGGTACTGTTGGTCTGTGAAGGATTTGCTTATAGATAATGATAAAAAATGACCAGTTTCCTACATTCAAGCCAATGTCCAGTATGTGTGCCTTATTGTTATGGAGAAATTGCTCCTTTGTTTGTGCTACAATGAACATAGTTTCAGTAGGGATAGGATGTACCTTTCTGCTTCGAGTACACATAATGGAAACTGTAAGCATATGTAATTTCTGGCATAAATATGAGGGAAAAATAGGAGTAAAAAAATGTGAGCCATTAACTTTGTCTTGTATTTTGATGGGGAAATATTTAACAAAGCTTAAATAATAACACATTTGTTGGTTTTTACAAAATGGGACAGATTTCAAACCATATTTTTAGTCCATTTGTTGCTGGCAAATGTTATCAAAATAATATGTTAGTTTGAGGCTACTAAATGGGCAATGGTCTGCCCAATATGGTAAAATCTGACAATGAGCTGTTGTAGTGGACATGAGTTTGTGGCCTGTAACCATGTATAGAGAAAGTATACTTGATATGCAAAGCACTATTTAGCTGTAGTATAGAGCCATACAAGTAAAATTTTGGGAAGAGATGAAAATAAGTTAAATATACTGTTTATGTTTGTAGTGAATAAAAGCAATTATATAAATACTTTGTGCCTGGGAATAAATTTTTTAAAAAATATTGTTTTTTCCAGTTTGGGTTGTTTTGCTTTGTTTTTTTTTAGGACTTGTAGAATTACAGCCAGTTCAGCCAATTTCATGTCAAATAATTTCAAATTTTATTACAATCCTAACTTTACATAGTTAT